>NW_022145709.1:0-153109 GCF_002938485.1 Sitophilus oryzae | reverse complement strand
TTATACTTAAACCATTAAATTCTACGTAAAAAGGTGCTTTGGAAATGTTTTCATAGAAATACAAAATTTTCCATAGCAAAAAAGTTACAGCGATTTGTTAAAAATGCACATTTTTGAAAAACACCCCGTAACTCCGAGACGGTAACAGATATTGATGTGCGGTTTTCACCAGCATGTTTTTGGTGAAAATTGAGCTCCAGACACCGATATTAGTTTTCGTCTATCTCCTATAGAAAAGGATGTTTCCATTTAAAAGCGTCGAATTTGAGTCACCCTGTACAAGGATGTATTTCAGGAAAATATCTTCTATAGGGTGGTTCCAAAAAACTTCTATAGGGTGGCTCAAAAAAGTGTGAGTGGATCAGGATGATTTTTTTTAAATAGAATACCCTGTATATTATTGCATTTTTGATTTCCTTTTAGGTCACTTTACATAATCTTAAAATACGAGTAGATATATTTCGATAGTTTCAGAGATATTAATAAATAAATAAAAATTATATTTTTTTCAATCTTCAATAAAAATATATTACAAACACAAGAACTGTCCTACTTTGGTATAAATATCGTAATCTTAAATCATACGGGATGTTCAAAATTCTACGCCAAACTTTCTAAAATAAAAAATTATTTTTCTTTGTTTTTTTTTGTTAATGGAACACGCTGTATATTATTTCTATATTAGATGGAAAGTTAAAAAATGAACATTTTTGTATTTAAAGTATTTCAAAATATTTAAAGGTTTTGCAGATAATTATTTCATATGGCTCTCTCAACGGTAAAATACGAGAGAAAAATCATTGGGTGTGGCTTTGATAAAAATTTACTATGGAAAATCTCATATCAAATATAAAACCGCGAATATCTGCGAAACCATTAAAATTTTGAAATAATCTAAATACAAAAAAAATATTTTTTAATTCCCCATCTATTGAAAAAATAATATACACAGTTTTCCATTTAGAAAAACTAATTTGGATTTTAGAAAGTTTGGCGTAAAATTTGAACATCCTGTATAAGTTAAGATCACCATATTTATAGCAAAGTAAGTACAAACCTAAAGTAAACAGCTAATATAGTTTTGATTTCAGGACAGTTCCTGGTATTTTTGATAATTTTTTTAAGAAAGTTTTTAAATTTTAAAATCATATCTTAGGATTATGTAAAGTGATCTGAAAGGAAGCCAAAAATGGAATAATATACAGGGTGTTTTATTAAAAAAAAGATCCCAATCCACTCACTTTTTTTTGAGCCACCCTATAGAAGTTAAAATATTTTCCTGGAATAGAATTTAGAACATACCTACTTTGCACTTAAACAAAATTCTTAAGTTTTTTATTCTAGGAGTTACAGATACCTAACGCACTATTGCCGGACACGAGTCAAATGTTAAAGCACATAGCAAAAGTACCAGTACACCAGCTTAGGTGGCAAACCTAAGTACACATTAGTCGAATGTATTCTTCTTTAGATAAAGTGCCATTCTAGTACATGAGCAAAATAAATAAAAGTATTATCTACACCCGACGTCATATTAAAGTTAAAAGACATAGTAATAAATACGTAAGCAATAAAATATACGTTATTACATACTTCCGCATCCTAATAAGCTAAAAGCCATGGAAAAGCTGTGGAACGGCGAGGCAGACGCGGCTTTAAGCAGACCATAAAATAGAGAAAAATAAGAAGAAAGATGGGCATCTTGTGTATAGAGCCCCGCGCCGAACAGCTTTAAAATTGTGGGATACGCTCATAACTCGTCGGTATATTCACATTACGCTTATAATTCATTTTAAGTCGGGTTCGTAGGGACTGGCCGAGTCCGCGGCACTGTCACTAAATTTTCAAATTTGATTTTATGATAGAATTTACGTTATGAAAGAGTCTGATTCGATGGCGGCACTGCGCTCGCTGGCCTAAAGGATGGAATCGTAAAATTTATTCAACCTAGATAAGATTTTATTACGGCACGTTGTATTTTTACGAGGGCTTTTGTTTAAGCGTAGAGAAGGAATAGTTCTCGATTACATTGTCAAACTTTATTGTGATTAAAGAAAATCTACAATCTTTTAATCAGCGTTTTATAGTATTTGTTGGTTTATGATAAGATTTTTATTCCTTGTTCACGTAGATCCTAGAATAAAGAACTTGAGAATTTTTTTATGTGCAAACCTAAAGTATGTACGAGGGTGTATTTCAGAGAAATATTTTGACTTCTATAAGAAGGCCCAGAAAAAGTGTGAGTGGATCAGGATGATTTTCTTTTGAATGAAACACCCGGTATATTATTGCATTTTTGGCGTTCTTTCAGATCACTGACGATGTTCTTCTGATCAGACAAACGGATGCCGATGCGTATAAACTCGCCTTTAGATTTTTGAGGCTTGTCATGGGCTTGTCAAAGTCTTGCCAAATTATAGGTTATAATTTTGGATCAACTTATGTCAAATACCCTGCGTTTTGGAATATGATGCATTTTGATTCGTGTTATTAAATGTGTTTTGTGTCTTTTGAAGTCTAGTGAAGGAAAAATTGAGGGAAAATTAACTGTGCACTCAGAGCACAGTTTATAGTTAATACTCGGTGCCCAGGCAGAAAGTCTTATACACCATTAAAGTTACCATCAATAAAGTTTGAATACCATCTCGTAATAGATAAGTGCATCTCGTATATAGTACAAAGATCGCACTAAACATACACTAAAAAATGGAGTAGCTGTAAAATAACGATATCACACGATAGATAAATAAAGAATTTTAGTATAAGAAAAATAATGTCAGTAGGTACTGGTTTAAAAAAGTTAAGATTATTAATCAACCTTTAAGGTATAAAATTCGGTAAGTTTTATTATTAATAAAATAGATTGTTTTGTTTATGTTGTTTTATTAATTCTTGTGGAATATTACAAATTTTTATTTGTACATAAGTTATATGATAAATATTATAATAAATGCGGGAACACATAGAACCGTTTTTTTAAAATAAAATAACTCGATTAGATTTTTTCAGTTTTATACAGTTTTTTTTTACAATATTTTGAAGTAATTACTTGTCACTGAAATTTTAAATATATTATTAATTTCCTGCTGGGGGCGCGTTCCAATTGTACCAACTTATTTCTTTGTAAAATAAAATTAACTACTTTGAAAATAAAATGACAGACACATCTATCACTGTCAAGGATCTTGTCGTTGGACAGACTATAGTGTGTAAGATAAACTAATATTAATTTAAACAGAATGTTCCATAAAAATACCTTTTCTAGGTCTGTGCATGTGTCAATTATGCTATTCCGACAGTCGTATCTCCATAAAACACGAAAATTTGCCGCAACATCGAGGGTTATAATCCCCGAATCTGTGGAAAGTAACTTCTTTAGTGTGGGAAATGAAAGTGCTAGATACAGCGCTATTCTCTTTACTTTACTAATTTAAGCTTTAAAGGTCTGTGTTGGTTTAAGTGCCGGAAATCATGCCATATATGGATTTATCTTGCACCAGAAAATTGCCAACTGAAAAAATAGAAGCGCAATAGGCTTAGCGAAAATTACAATAGTACAAAATGTAATAGACAAGAAATATGTTTACAAGGGTAGATAAAATATTAAAAGGTGCAATGTTATATTTTAAAAATATTGGAAAATTGATTTCATTTTGTAAACTTTATTTCCTAAAAATAATCTATTAGTTACTCTAGACATTCTTATTTTTAAATTTTAGTTATTTAAAAATTTAAATTGTTTTGTTTCTTCCTAAACCCGCTAAAAATTAACAAGTGCCCCTATAGAAGTTTTGCCATATTTCCATAGCATAATGCTACAGGATATGAGAGTCGTTTCCTTTGGACATTTAATACAAAATTAATAATTCGATTCTAATTTATGGCCTTTATTGCCGTCACGATACAGAACTTTTCGCCGTTATTATGTTACTACGCCCCACATCCGAACAAAGAACCCGTATTACTTATGGAAGTGTTTAACGTTTAAAACGGTGGAGAGTTCTAAGCCCCCTTTTCAATTAATTGCTTTAATAATACTACAAGAAAGAGGATGACTAAAAGTTAAATTGCCTTTATTTTAAAATTCCCTCGGCAAAAGATATTTTAGCATTCATTCATATATTCGCAGTGAGCTCCCGTTGTACAGGGTGAGTCAAATTGCCTAGGGAAATTAAATTAAAATATACTTACCGAGTTTCCAAAAAATTGTGGCGATATTAGTCTGAAAAACGGACTATGTAGGAACAATTTTTCTGCAAGATCAAAAAACTGTTACTGCTGATTGGTACATATCTATTTGTTTGCTGAAAGTAATGCTAAGTTTTGAAAAAACAACCTTGAACGACACGTTATTCTCAACCAAGACAATACAAGTTCCTACACAGCTCGGAAAACCATTAAGTTTTTAAAGCAAGAAAATATTGAATTGTTGGACCATCTCTCATGTCATTCCGACATATATCCTAAAACTTTTTTTACTTTTGCAAAAATTAAGAATAAACTGCTTGGTAAAGGTTCAAGTCACCAGAAGATACACTCAACGCCTTCAAAACTGCAGTTGTGAAGGAACCAACAAGCCACAAGTGGTGTATTGCAAATAGAATAATTGCTTTCAAAACTGGTTTCAATGGATGCATAACTAAATAATCTCTACTGACTAAAAAAACTCACCCAACTCAGATGTATCACTGACTGAAACGTTGGGTCATCATCATCATTATTTTCAGCTTATTCAACCATTTCCCATTATGGTATCCTCACATAAATATGTCTAAATAGATACTCTATTTGTATTTGAGCACAATGCTGTCTATTGTTGGCTATGCTGGTCCAAGTTATCTCTGCTAATTTCTTAATATTATGGATCCATCGTTTGATTATACTGAATTTCATTGGTCCATCTACTGTCCGTTCTTCTTGCCAGATTTCCTGCCCATTGCCATTTAGGGGATTTGACTCTGTAGATGGCTTGGCTGTCGCTTACCTGGGCCTTTTATCAGACTCATTCTTTGGATTATTTCCAGCATATTTCGTTTCATTTATCTCGATAACTGTAATAGATACGAAGATGGTTAAATTAGGGCAAAGTTGCGCCTTGGGCTGTTCACCAAGATGCCATCAAAAAGTTTTAAAAATTTCAAGGATTGCTGAGTTTTTTGAAAAAAACGGATTTTTTTTAAAACTAATTTTATTTTTTCGTGTCGTTACTTTTTAGAAAATCAAAAAACTAATTGCACATTCTCATAGCCACTTTATTAGGGCTATCTGATAGTATTTTTGGATTTTCAAATTAGCTGAAATTTGTGAGATACAGAGGCCAAGTTAATTTTTTTAAATACGGACCTGCATTTGTTATTTCATATTTTGAAAGAACTCAGTCTCTTGAGTACAATGATATACCACACTTTATACTTTTTTTTTTGTTTTGGTTACCTTAAAAGCAACAAAACTATTTAATTACAATTTAAAAAAATTTTAAGGCCGACTCTGTTTTTTAAATTATTTAATCTGATTATATTCATCGCAACAATATTGATCAGGGCTAATTAACATTGAATAAGGAAAATTGAGCCAATTGAAAGATTGAAATAAATAATATCCAGAGCTGCAATTTAAAGATATTATTTTTAACTTTTCTTATTGTGAATTTGAAATTTTCAGTGTACGATCTAATAATTTGCATAATATTAATCGTAGTTATTATAAATAAATTAACTTCTACAAACTAGTTTCTAATGCTTTACATAGTCTACATGTTCGAAAGGGTTACCAGCCTCCCTATTGCAAAAATTTATTTTTCGTTCAATTTTATTTATAGCTTTTGAATAAATCTTCTTATACATTCGAATGCATTTTATACTCTTTATTGTAACTGCCGAAATGTGTTGATTTTACTTTTTTCTTAAAATTTGGACCTGTTGAATTACTTGACGTCATCAGACGGTCCAGGTACCTCGCCGGCCATTATACTGCTCTACCATTTCAAATCCATCTTCCGGGGAAATGAGTTGATTGTTTATTTTATATTTTATTTATATTATTTTTTATTATTTTATTGCATTTGATTTTCCGTATCCAACCTACGTCACTGTTAAGTTGGAAAGCTTATCAATATTGTAACCATGAATATATTAAATATTAAAAAAAACAGAGCCGGACTTGAAATTAGTTTAAATAAATTGTGTCCTAATTTCCAAAACAAAAAAAATATATCAAGTGTGGTACATCATTGTACTCGGGAGAGCGAGTTCTTTCAAAATCTGAAATAAAAAATGCAGGCCCGTATTTAAAAAAATTAAGTTGGCCTCTGTATCTCACAAATTATCAGCTAATTTGAATATTTAAAAATACTATCAGATAGCCCTAATAAAGTGGCTATGAGAATGTGCAATTAGCTTTTTGATTTTCTAAAAAGTATCGACAGGAAAAAATAAAATTGATTTTCAAAAATATCCGTTTTTTTCCAAAAAACTCAGCAATCCTTGAAATTTTTAAAACTTTTTTTAGGTGGTGTCTATTACGGTTACCGAGTTACCAATGCTCGTACCTCGAATTTGTAGCACCCTGTATAACAAAGATCCAGATTGCTTGACCTATTCAATTATTTTCGGTTACTTCCTGTTTCGCCTGAATTGACTACAAATATTTTTAAATGGTATCCTAGCTATTGTTTTACTTTATTTGATAGAAAATGGCATTCTCAATAGATTGATATATCATATGTCATCTTTTGACATTTTCGCTTAAAAAAGTACTATTTTAAATTTCAATCTAGAGTGCCATGGCCGAAGTGAAACCACAAATCCTATAATCAAACAGCATTGGTGACTTTTCTGACAGAATAATTTGGTATCAAATTTTTGGTATATTTCGAGTCAAATTTTTGTTATGAACACCAGCCATACTCTAGATTCCAATTTAAAATACTATTGTAAGCAAAAATATCAAAAATTGACATATGATATGTCATTCTATCCAGAATGTCATTTTCTATCAAATATAGTAAAAAATACCAAAGATAACATTTAAAAATCGAAAATTATTGTAGTAATTTCCGGTGAAACAGAAAGTGGCCGAAAATAACTGAATACGTCAATCAATTCTGATTTATGTCATATATAAACAAACTAACATACCAAATTCTGTGTTTTTGTCTGAAAAAATAAAAAAGTTATATTAGTAAGCCACTTTTCAGAAGAATGTAGAATGTTTAGGAGGGAACTTAATTACCGCGACCTTAGAGATCTATTTTGTGTTCCCCTTTCTTGAGTTATTATTCATCATACAGTTTCAGGACTTTAACAAAAGCCTGTATCTGAGACGGCTCCACAGACGGCTCTCCATCCTCGACATCAGCCGTACCAAAGTTCATGGCACAAATGGTCGTCGTCTCGGCGCACTCAGTGATAAGGTGTTTCCCCATTTTCCCCACAGAATCTGCATTCGCCATTGTTTCTCAGCTTCAGCCTACTGAGGTGTTCGTTGAGGAGACAGTGTCCTGTTAGAAACCCTGTGTCAATCCAAAGATTGTTTTTACTTAAATCAAGGAAAACCTTTGATTTTTCTCGGTCGTAAGTTCTGAGAAACTTTTTGAGTGTCTTAGACCGTTGGAGGACACCCGTTCCAAGTTACGGATGGAGTCGTCAGTTCCGTTTTCAGTCGGTTCCCATTTGGAAAACAGAACGGTTCTGGTCCAGTTAGTAGAGTATTCGCTCTTTCATCATTTGCTTTCTCATTGCCTTCTATCCCTTGGTGAGCAGGCACCCAGACTAGGAGGACTTTATTTTCTTTGCCTAATTTTAAGAAACTTTTGAAAACACCCGGTATGTTGTGCAAATAATGTATCAACAATGTACAAACGCTATTTTTGCTAATGTAAAGTTTTATTTTCGATTGTAGCTGATATGTTTTTCATAACTTCCTCGTTTATGAAAGTCATTTTCTATTTAATAAGTCATAGATAATTGAAATAATATTATATGTAATTTTATTAACTTATCTTCTTCTTCTTCTAGTGCAGATCCATTAATGGATGTTTGCGATAACATTTTCCATTGCTTCTCTGTTCCGGGCGGTGTGTATTAACGACTGAACATCGAGTAGCCCCGTCCACTGTCTGATATTCCTCAGCCAAGACATTTTCTTCCTTCCGATACCCTTCGGCCTTCGATCTTGCCTTCATCAACAAATGCAAGAATTGATATTTGGGGTTTCGCATTATGTGTCCCAGGTATGCAGTCTTTTTCTTTTTAATCAATTCAAATAATTCTCGCTCTTTGTCAACGCGTCTGAGAACTTCCTCATTTGTCAATCTAGCCGTCCAAGGTATCTTCAGGATTCTGCGATATAGCCACATCTCAAAAGCCTCCAATTTGTTGATGGTAGCTGCTTTCAATGTCCAACCTTCATACCATAAAGGAGCACAGACCACACATAACACTTTACGAATCTAAGGCTATGTCAAATCAGAACAGACAGTACGCTGAAATTTCAAGAACGCCTGCCGAGCTTGTTCGATGCGAAATTTAATTTCTTTGTCTGATGTCCAATCTTCGGAGAGCCAGATGCTCAAGTACTTAAATTTATCTACTCTTTCTATGAGCCTTGAGTTAAATGTTAGGATGGAGTTTATAAACACATCTGGGTTTCTGGATATAATCATAAATTTGGTTTTATTGATGTTGATGTAACTAACTAAACCCATTGCTTTGCTCTGTTCTCCTACCTTGTTGACCAGTTGTTGTAGGTCGTGTATATTGTCTGCAATTAAGACCGTATCGTCGGCATAGCGAATATTATTATTCGCCCGTGTCAATATTAACTTATAGAACATAATTACGATAAATAATAACGTAATTTCAAAAATAAATGTAGACATAATTTTCTACTAAAAGTTGGTTTTTAATAATAAAAAGTTATTGCTTTATACTTGTTCATAGTTCTTCTTACTTTTAAAAACCAAAACTAAATTATAACATTTGGGAAATTATTTCGAAAATTTTAATATTTCAATTATTCCAACACAGTTTAATAAATTTTTCAAAGGTTTTAAGGAAAAAAACTTAATCATGCTCTATTCTAGTCGGGTCCCACAGATCGCCGAATCTTAGAATCTAATTTACATAAATCTCGTCCAAACTGCAAATTAACCAGTTAACTTAAGCGATTCCCTTGGAAAGATGTAAAATTAAATTAACTCTCTACTGTCTTTTTTCCAGTTATATTTTTTTTTCTTAGTTAAAAAGAAAACGTAGAGTGAAAAGCTAATCGGTATTTTATTTGGTTAAAAAAATTGTACTATACGTTAGAATTAAAACGTTAATTGAATTAATTTCTGAATTAACGAACATATTTCGATAAAAATTGATGTCTGCGAGTAATGGTTTGCAAGATATTTGGCATCGAAATAATCAGTACATAAAAATTAAACATTTTGACTAGATAGTTATTATACTACAATATTAAAGTTGAATATGTTTCTGTGCCGGAAGTGCCGGAAGAACAAAAACTGTTTTATTATATTTTATTGTAAATAAATTAATGATTAATTGTTAATAATAATATGTCTTTTTGCCGACGACACTAGCTTCACTTCACAGAACAACAAGGACGTCACGGCACTTCATAGGATTATATCAAATGACTTAATCACCATTAAATCTTGGTGCGATTCGAACCTCCTGAGCCTCAACATTTCTAAAACTGAAGCTTTGTCGTATAAAAACTCGCTGCAGCCTTTTGTACTAACAACACCACCATTGACGTCGTAAAATCTGTAAAATTCTTTAGGGCTTATTGTAGACAATTCTGAAATGATATGCATATCGAACATTTGTCGAAAAAATTGAGCTCTGCCTGTTTTGCGTTAAGATCTGTTTCTAAGGAGCTTAACTTGTCAGTGGCTAGAACTGTTTATTATGCACTTTTTTAATCGCACCTCAGGTATGCCCTTCCATTCTGGGGTACGTGTTGTGCGACTCAATTTGACTGCATTTTCTGCTCCAGAAGAGAGCTATTCGATATTCACTGGGACTAAAAACAGCAGAACTCATTGCCAGGACTTATTAATTAAAATTAAAAATTATAACTCTTCCTTCCTTATTTATATTTGAATCCGGTTGCCTAATACGTAAGCATGTATCAGCTTCTCAAGGAAGGCCATCTTACACTTATCCACTCAGGAACCCGGAGCAAGATCTTTATTTACCCACCCCATGCTCAGAGTTAGTTAAAAGTTCAATATTATACAACTCAAAAAAATGCACAATCACCTGCCATTGAAATCAAATCCATAATATCATTTTCTTCATTTCGCAAAGCATTGGAATCTTATTTACTAGACAAAGCCTTCTACGCCGTGAATGAATTATATTTTTGATAATCGAATTTGATCTTTTGTAAACACTGGTCTAATGTTTCGTATTGTGCTATATTTATCAATGACACCGAAATAAATTTATTTAAAGTCATTGATATTTTTACTATAAACCAATCCAAATATTTTGAATATTATTTTTATTTTTTATTTTGACATTGTAAACATTTATATAAATGTTTATTTTAAACAATAAGACTGACAATATTATTTTTATAATGTTTTGTATTATCTTTGTTTGTTTGTTTGTGTAGCTTGTTTGTTTACTTTACTTGTTTATTTTACCTTTGTCAAATTGTAAAATTTTTGGACAATAAAGGCATTTATTTAATTTTAAAAAAAATTAAAAATCTTAAAATTTATTATTTCAGTCTATTAGTCTACATGATTCTATTTTGTCGATGATGAAATGTATTGATAAATTTATACCAAACAACGTAAACCAACTTAACTAAATAAAAAATAGTTATTTATACAAGACAATAAATGGTATTTATCGTCGATCGAAAAGATTAACTCAAAACGATGAAATCGCGAGTGAATTAATTTCGGGAGACTATATGCAATTTTATCGTCGCATAAAAACAATATTTTTTCCATAGCCAGTTATGTTTTAAAACATATTCGGAAATTATTATTTCAAGGAATTTATTACTAGTAGAAAAATATTGTTGGGTTATGTTATTTCTATGTAATTTGACAAATAAATAAAGCTGTCTCTCTTTTAGTTTGCCAGTTTTGAGTCTGTCTCAATATTCCTTAATTTTCGTGTCGATTGCTGATTGAATTGGAGCCAGAAATGATTCAAAACGAAATAAGTAAATTACTAACATATATTCAGGCTGAGGCGACAAATGCCATATCCAAACTACTTCCATTTTAATCCTGAATAACTTATGAAAAGGAATATTTTTTTCAAAATGGAAGCAATTAAAAACGTGCGTGAGAAGAAAATGAAGTTTTTAACCCATCTCGCTGTTATCTACCATTGCGGTTAAAGTAATTATTTTAATCTTACCATTTTTGATATATAAGGCAATTTTTAACAATTGCTATGGAAAAAAATAAAAAAACATTTTTTTGGCTTATTTTAGGGACAATTTTGCATAGGCACCAAGAACTATTCTTAGTTTAGTTTAAATTTAATAAAGCTGGGTATACTTTATTTAAAACACATACTACGACGAGTTAAGAACCACAGTAAATATATTATTGTTATACCCGCTTTATATCTCAAGTTTATTTCCTCTAAATTTAAAATAGTTAGCAATAAAACCGCGTGACTCGCTAGAGCTGTATGCTCGGTCCTTCTCCAACCCAATCCTTTCCTAGATAAGAAATTCAAGTCGGAATTCTGCATGCATAGTAAAACTTCCAACCCTAATAAAATATTCACAGAAATGAACCTAATCTACTACGTATTATTGCACGGTTTTATTTTTACCTCCTTTTGTGCGCATTGTCTAGCGTGATAACTTTATCTTTTCATTTATATACGAGTCTCTTTTCGTCTGAAATAGTGGGAATTTCTGGGAGCACAGTTTTGGAGAGAGAATATTTTATTTACTATACTATTTTTTTTTTTTTTTTTTTTTTCATTTAAAATAAATAGTACCTATATTGTTTTATTAGGAGTAAAAATAATACTTTTTATGGCAAACTTATACGTTTGGCAGAAGAGCGTTAGCAAGTCCCACATTACAAGCTAGGAACAAATAGTTATTTTTGTATTACAACCAAACTAGTGCAAAAACTTGAGGTATCTTCCAACGAGAGATGACACGTTTTTTAAAAACTGGTATATTCCAGAAATAGTTTTCTCCTATATTTACCTCCTACAAATAAAATTCATTTAATGTGCCATGTAATAAACAACATTTCACAGAACATAATAATTCCCGTCATAAAGATATTTGTTTATAATATTATTTCGCAAAATAATTTCGATGTTATAGAGAGGCAAATGGACCGCAGCTAAATGTAATTATTTGCTCTCAAATAATACCGATATTTAAATATAACAGTGGAAAACTAATAATTAAACTAAATACTCCATGTATTCCCACGTGTAACATCATAATATATTTATATATAAAAAGTAATAATAGAATTAATATTGAAAATTATATGTACATTTTTTAAACAGTAGTAAATTGTTTTAATAGGAGTAAAATGATACTTTATGTAGAAAGGTAGGGTGGGTTACCCGACGCTTTTAAAGGGAAACGTTCTTTTCTATAGGAGATGATTGTCTGGCTGGTGTTTGAGCCAATTTTCGTCGTAATATGATGGTGAAACCGGCAATATAAACATTGTTGCCGTTTTGAGCGGGTGTTTTCAGGTCGTATAGGCTTTAAAAGTTAATTTTATTATGGAAAATTTTGTATTTATGAAAACATTTCCAAAGCATATTTACGAAGAATTTAATGGTTTAAGTATACTTTTTTAAATTAATACCAGAGTTATCAACAGAAAATTTTTTTTTTTTTTTAAAATTAAGATTAAAGTTTTTTAATTATCCGAAAGAATTTAAAATTTTCCAAAAATATATTACACTTGATATTTTGTTATAATCCTCGAATATAACAGAATTTTTAAAGTTTGCCACTTTTCAACCAGTAGGCTTTGGACCCCTTATTGATGATATGCCATTAATGGAACTCGAAAACATATTTTTCCAGCAAGAAGACGCACTGCCTCTGAACGCTGAAGAATAATTGAATAGCCAATTTCAAGAATAATTGAATACCTAACCAAGATCCCAGCTATTGGCCGTCGAGGCCGCCTGACTTAGACTTAGTGCCCATGGATCTAATCCTATGGATATATTTGCGAAAGAATAAAGGTTCCTTATTCTTCCGTATAATCTAGACAAGAATTAGAAATACTTGGCAGTTATGAGAGGGTATTCACCCCCACTAAGTTAATTAATTCCGCGAGAAATGTTCAAAAACTGCCCCGTATGTCCATAACAGAAGACGGTTGATATGTCGAACACCTGTAGCAAAATCTTCTGTCTTGGTTTGCTATTATTTATTTTTATTGTTAGATATAGTTTAAACGTGTTGATGTCGGTTAAATATATTTTAAATTATTATAAAATTCTGCATCTCTCATAGCAAATATTATTTTCGTTTTAATTGATGTTCACAGCTAGAATTTTTTGCATTACAACCGGTGCCGTTCAAAGCCTACTTATTTAAAGCGGGCGAATTTATATATACTCTATATCTCGACGAGGAATCGAGCAAAAATATCAAGTGTGTTATATTTTTTGAAAGGCATTTTAAATTATTTTCAATAAATTAAAAATATACAGGGTGTCCCAGATAAAAAAAATAAAATTTTCTGTTGATATAAATTAATTTTAAAAAATTATACTTAAACTATTAAATTCTTACGTAAAGGTGCTTTGGAAATGTTTTCATAAAAAATACAAAACTTTCCATAAAAAGTAACAACGATTTGTTAAAAATGCAGAGCAGTTTTTGAAAAACACCCCGTAACTCGAAAACGGTAACAGATATCGCATATGCGTTTTCACCATCATGTTTTTTGGACAAAACAAGAGCTCCAGACACCGATATTAGTTTTTTTCTATCTCCTATAGAGAAGGGTGTTTCTATTTAAAAGCGTCGAATTTGACCCACCCTGTACAGGGAGGAACAAAAAAGCATTATTACTCCGAATAGAACATGCTATTTTTTGTTCAAACGACACAAATAATTTTTATACAATTTCAAGCGTTGCAAATAATATAAAAAGATTTAAATGTAATACCTTATAAGTAATTATATGAGTCGATAAACTATGGTTAGACTCGTTGAATTTGGCACTTTATGTCAGTTTAATAATATATTTTTGTATTTTTATGCTTAGGCATAAAAGTGCTTTACTTTTATGCCTAGGTGATAAAATGACTTTTTATATTGTCAATCACGTCGCAAAAATTAATGCTTTTGTAACTTTTGAAAAAATAGTTATTTTTAATTTTAAAGCATTTGACAGCTGAAAATAACTAATATAACTGGACATTTTTATTTTTGTTTTTTACTCTAACTTTAAAATAAAAAAATTATTTTGTATTTCTTTATATTTTGCAGTTCTAAAGGAAAATTATTAAATTTTTTATTAAAGGTCCATAAGAAGAAAGACATTTCAAAGAAAGTCCATGTTTCAGAGGCTTATATATATATAAAAAGTGACATTTTTAAATTTTATTAAATATAGTTTAATATAGCGAGTACGATCGAGGGTATTTTATTATGTTTAACGTGTTTTTTACTTAAATAAAAACACAAAAAAAACTTTTTTTTTTGAGGAGGGGAATCAAAAAAACTATTTTACGCGTGTAAAGCCATTTGTTAAACGTAAAACTAGACAGGTAAAAAATATTGTTACAGGTAAAAAGTATTTTTTGTTGCTCGCAAAAACTATTTTTATATTATATATAAAAAAAAAACTATTTGTTACACGTAAAAACTATTTTTGAAACATCCTGTAAAAATATTTTTTTTATTTTATTACATATTCAACGTTTCACTTTTTCAAACACATCACACTTTTTCAAACACGTCCTTCAAACCCTTCAATTTAATAGACATTAGTAAGAAGTTTAACTACAAATATGCGCACATTGTGCACCCTATTTTTAACATTGAAAATGTTTCTGTTATCCTATATAAGGGAGCCCAAATCGAATTAAAATGCTACATTTGCCACACCATGACGTCATATATACAAGGGTATAGGAAATCTCGGCGCAGCGGCGGCAGTCGGCCAGCGCGCGCGCAAAAACCATTACATCGCTAATTGTTTATTGATATGTCTTTATTAGTTTAAAAGCAAAAAATATGTGGTTTAAGCTGATACCTTGTCAAGACATAAGCGAAACTTTTAAATTGCTTCTTTTTTTCATTTAGGCCTTCGTTTTTCGTTAAATGAGTTATATTAAAAGTCTATTTTTAAACCAAATTTTCGCATGATTGAAATGAGTTATTCATGTTTAAAGTTTTTCGGTCATAAGCGCTAATAGAAATGTTTTTGTAAATAATTATAAAAAAAATTATTTAAAAAAATGTTTGTCTCATTTTGATCAAAAAATAAGTATTTCTTTTCTCTATACGGTGGTATTAATATATCGATTTTGATGATAGTGCCCTTTACCCAGTCTAATTTTATACTACTTTCGGAATAAGGGTCTCCATATCATGTCTTCCATCCCTGAAAAATTCAGCTTGTGACACCGAAGTGAGAGTGAGACGTAAAGTCAAAATAAGCTTTAATCTACCTACATCATAGGTAGGTGTATGTACTCTAGGTATATTCTACCTAGACAGTAGCTGACAGTAGTAATTAATTTGTTATCCGATAAGTAGTTGTCATTATATATGTTTAATCATCTTATACCTCCTATAACTGTAGGTTTTGGATTTTTTCTGATTGGTTTGTTAAACAAAAATACACTGGGCATATAAATGTCTAACACAATATGTATATGTACTTATTTTAACCAATGCATTGTTTTATTTTTTTAATCTCACAAATAAATGTTTATAGTTTTTATTACAAAACAGTGATTATAATAATTTATTTGCCTTACAATTCTCGGTTTTCTGCAAGGGGTGTAACCAGGAGTATATTTCGTAACCTCTACGATATAAGAGGGCACAAAGTGTTATTACTTAATGCTTAGATTAAATTTAATAATATATTTGTACAAAATAAAATAGACTAGAAAATCACTCAATTAATATTGACGCAATTATAAATAATTACAAAAAAAATTTTTTTTCTAATTATTTTAGTGTATTTTTAGTCACCTAATTATAAAGGAGATATTCCAACCATTGCATTATTTTTACTGCAAATAAATTTTTTAAGGTTTTTATTATAAAACAAGGATTAATTTATTATACATGCTTTAACCCAAACACTCCAAGGAGGATATTTCGTGACCCCTTATTTAAAGTGGACAAGCTTTATTAGTCAATGTTTTAATTACCCAGCATCTTTAATAAAAATCTAATGTAATTTTTCATAGAAATGATCTGACATAAAAAGAAAATTTTATCTAAAAACTTTTTGATTATCTACAAGGAGTCATTTAAGTTTTTAGATATTTTAGGAGTGAGTTCATACCGCCAGCTAAATAAATATTAGCTAGATACATAAATATTAGCACAAAGGTTCGTTTAAACGACATTAGTGAATTAGCTACACAAAGCGATTTTAGGAAATTCATCCTCTTAGAGAGTAAAATTATAAATAATTATGAAAATTCTACTACTTGGTCTAGAAGAATGAAATCCTACAAAAAGAATTAGAAGAAATTTTGAAATTCAACAACTAAATGGGTAAAGTTAGTAAAATTTATATAAAACTTGGTGACCTCTGATTATACACATAAAAGTTGGCACAAAAATAAAGCGAATTTATGAAATTCAAACCCTTAGGGAGTAGAATAGGGAATGTAAGTTTGTTGTACGAAAATGCAATACTATAACATTATAAACTAGACAGTATAAAAATTTTATACAAGGGTTTATTTAGTGACATAATAACATATATCTTCCTCAATTATCCTTCAAAGAATAAAATAACCTATAAAGAGAGTATTAGTGCTCTTAATAAATAAAAAAGATGAAATAAAAACATCTATGCTCACTAGCTGGTCTATAAAGAAGTAAAAATCATTTAAATCAATGCATGAACGATTCGAGGTGTAACGTTTGTATGTAGTCTGTGGAAAAAGCTAGTAATTTATTAAATTATTTTATTTAACTGATTAATTTTCATTGAAAAGGAATTTTTGTAATTGCCACTATATTAAAAACTAAGAAACTCATATCAAATTTAAGTTTTTGCGATTTTGACTTATACTTTTTACTAAACCTGAACACATTTTTAAAAGAAAAAAGCTTTTGATAATATTTGTGTAGATTGGCTACAAGTTGTATAACATAAATTTCTACGACGGGTCTACCTAGTGGTCTGCAGCATCGCCTTGTGGTGCAAACGTGGGCCTGTTAATCTGTGACGTGACGCACAACAGCCAAGAAAAACAAAAGCGTGGGTAAGAATTTAGTACTTAAAAAATGTCTTTTGTTTTTTTTTTTTTTTTAAAAAGTTTTGTGTTTAAATGGGGTTTGCCTTAACAGTTATAAAATTATATCGTATAACTTTCCGTAAGAATTCTTTATCTGTCATCGATCATGATCTGTCATCATGTTAACCTGATGTTTTGTATGTTATTTTGTTTTTTTTGCTTGTTTGTTTTACGGATAGGTGGCGATCGCATAATTATTATTGATAAGGTTAACATTACTACTTTTTCAGTGAATCTTTAAATCTGTTGTTTTTTGTTAAGTTCGTTATATAAACATATCTACATACATATGTAATATTAACACTAATCATATTTTTACGTTTTTATTCATCATTTTCAATGCCGCCCGGTTGCATCTTTGTAAAGGACTGTGAATTTTTTTCTTTTTTTTAAGATAAAATTTCATTTTTAGTATTATAATTTAACATACTCAGGGCTAATAATGTATATGTTTTGGTGGAGTGGTCATTTCTTAAAAAAATCTGGATTTTCCGCAGAGGTACTCAGACCTTCTTCAAGAAATGTTTTTACTTTTCATTTCTTTAACAGAACGGGTCACTAGTTTACAACAGACGTACCTGCCAAATAATAGTAATAAATAATAATAAATAAATAAACAATGTTTATTCAAACTGATCCAATTACAAAGTATATACAAGACTTATACATAACTTACGAATACAAAATAGTGAATAAACATAATATCCTCTTAAGGTAGAACCTTGTCTGAGGAGTTTATTTCTACAACAATAACTACAATATTTTATACTAAATTCTTAACTATATCTAAATGTATCAAATTAATATATTTCATTGTTCAACACTTAAGCACGCTAAAAACAAGTTATTACACAGCGGTCTTATCTCCTATATCTAGTATTTTATAGGAATAATTTAACGAACACTTTATAAGTACTACTACTCCATCATTTTTATTTAGACTTCCTTCATTATATATAATGTTGTATCCCAGTATCCTATAAATCAATAATATTCCAAATTTTAAACTTTCAGTAAGTACTATACAATCAAATTCAAAATTTATTCCACGTAAAAGAACAAGAAGCTCATCAAAATTGTGATCTATGCTACGAATATTATAATGAAAAAGTTTAAATGATGATAATTCAATGTCAAATTTACATATTAATGCGTCATCCACCACATCTGCCTCAATCAACCTTGTTTCAAAGTCCCTAATATATGAATTCATTGTTATCTTATATAAGCTTTTTAAATATTTAACTTGCAATCTGACCCATATCGGAAACACCTAATTTTTCAAAAGAAAATAAAAGATAAAAATATATATTTTTTTGTTTTACAATATAATTCAAATACCTTTAATAAAGAAACAAATAATCTATATTGGTTTATAAACGTCCATGTATTTACTATATATTTAAATATTAATAGTCTATTTATTTTTAGCCCAACACCAAATTAAATTTTACTACAAAAATACTTACAAATTAAATTAAACATATACTATATTTTAATTATTTAAAAGTCCCAAAAGTGCAGAGTAAGCAAGTCGCGATATATGCTTATATCTCCAATTAGACTAAAATTACAAGGAAATTGTAGCCGCGCACAAACGAGCGCCATCAATGTATATAAATAATTCACTCGCGTTTTGTTTAAAAAAAATGTCTCTTTACACTTGACGATATCTTCATTTCTATACCGGCTTGGAGTAACTTCTTGTTGCTGGTCTTCCTTTATTAGTTGAAGGTAGGGATGCGGTTATAAGGCCAGCCGAACCCCTGCGAGTTTGCGTAGTAGATGCTCCCGGATTAATGGCAAATTCAATAGTACTGGTCGGCTTAGCTTTTGGATCCGGATAGTGAGTTTCTTGCTTGTGACGCTCTATAGGTTGTACAGGTTGTTCGTTGACGGGTGTCCCCGGAGCACTTAGGGATGGTCTATTCGCAATCAGATTCGTTTCCTTTATTTCCTCTCTCCACCAATTGTTCGTAATTATAAGTTTCGCTGCCAATTACAAGAGTATCCCTTTTAATGTACGCCCTTAAACCCTTTTCCTTTGCCTCTTTCAAATTTTGATTGAGTACCTTGTTCACCACTCTCTCATTCTTGGAAAGATCGTGGTTAATAAAAATGTTCTTTCCCTTCAGCTTATAGGCGCTACGAATTAATGCCTTTTTTAAAAATATTAAAAAAAAAACTTTAATAATTATTGTATTTAGATATTTTAAGCATTTTTATTGTTCTTCTTATGCTTTCTACTTCTAACGAATATTTTTAAAGAAACTTAATATAATTTTGCAATTTCAAACTCTAGACAGTTTATAAATATTAAACAACGGGGCTGGAATAGTACATTGCATATATTCTGTGTTCCATTATCCTGTGGTTAATTAAATCACTAGCTTATCTGGGCAGGGCCTATTAAATTACTAAATGTAAAATTTAGAATCAATTACGTTAATGGATTTTATATAACAGGTGTGTGCAATATAATGTAAAAAATAAATGTAATTAATAGATTGGAAATGAATATTTATTGTTGAATTTTGGATAGGTTAAAATTAAGTTTGATTACTGATATTTGTAAAATAATTGTATTTAGAATTATATCTTAACTCTAAATTAGATCGGGCACAAACCATTCGAGGTGACTAAAATGATATAAATGTGGACAGATACAAACTATTCTGCAGGATGGACTAATCTGGTGTACAGAGAGGTCAAAGGCTCATGCAGAGAGATCAAAGACCTATTCTTTTTTTCTGGGTAAATACTCAATCGTATTCCAGGCGGAAATATCGCCATTCTACAAAGTCGTAAGAGAAAATAACAGAAAAGCCTACTCAAGGAAGCTCATCAATATAAGCGCAGACAGTCAGGCGGCACTTAAAGTGCTTATGAGCCCAAAGGTATCGTCGAGACTCGTTTGGGAACGCTTGGATGAACTTAGAACTATGACAGAAGTTAACAGAATTATATTATCTATCTAGGTGACGATGACGGGTCGTAGCTACATCTAAACAAATAAAAATTTCGGCAAAATAACAAGGTAAGGATCATCAGAACCCTGTCTTTGTCCAAGCCAGTACTAGGGATACCCAAATGTCAGATCCGCGGTACAGTAAAACTCTAGATCAGGAAAAAGCAGACTGTCCAATGGAGAAACAGACAAAGGCACAGATATAGTAAGGCCTTCATCCAAGTGTAAGATTTTTTTTTGTTTACTTTCTTTATAAAATAATAAACAATCTAAACAACTAACAAAACCATAACTCGTGACAGGATAATTAAAATGTTTTAAAGTAATATATTGTCAGGAAAACAAATATATAATAAATCACAGACTCACCAAATAATCCCTGGAGCATTGACCCTGAGCGGTGGCGTACTTTAGTACCTGTCACAATTAAAGTAAGGATAAGTGTCCTGTTCATAATTCCGACCTACTTAACTGCTATGTGCCGATATTGTTTTGCCCTAACTACTTATTATTTATTTCCTATTTATCTTACTAGATGGACTAATTTATCTCTGTCTCTCTCAATACAAGATTTACAAACAAATCTATGCAAATGCACTGCTTGGCCTTCCGCCCACGCACCCCCTGATGGCGCGGACTCCAGACTAATCAGCCGCACGGGCAACAGAATAAACACAACATATCGATCCCGAGATTCGAGGACCCTGGGGGCCTGTTCCCGCCGCTGAAGACCCGGAGGTACCGTCCCAGACATAATAATAATGTCCGTTGACACACGGCGTACGGAATCCCAGATCCCTGCCGTGTGCGACGTTGCGACATTACGAGGATTCGCGTCCCTGCTACTATGACATTACGGGATCCCAGATCCTGCCAAGCAACATTAACGGGCCTATCCTTGCGCTTCCTCAAGCTAAGCAGTACTAACTCTACTGAGAACAGAAATTCACTAATCCACCTAAAGCTTACGTGGCTATCATATTAACTAATTATTTACTTTACAAAAGAACTATCCAATCTCTCTCTCTCTCTCTCTCTCTCTCTCTCTCTCTCTCTCTCTGATTACAAATTTACTTATCTCATCAAATACTAACGTACTGTCTTGCCCCCTGTCCACGCCCCCCCGTGGAACGGTCTACACGAACCAGAAGACCCGGATACAGCGGCTGAATCTCTCGGGGTCCTGCTCCCGCATCTGGTTACGCCCAGAGGCACAACAAAAACCGGTGATAACCAGGATTTTACTCCCTACACCGTTGCGACATTACGAGGAATCGCGTCCTGCTACTATGACATTACGGGATCCCAGATCCTGCCAAGCAACATTAACGGGCCTATCCTTGCGCTCCTCCTGACTAGACAGCACCGACTCTACAGAGTAAAGAGATTCAATAGCCTATCTAAACAAAGCTCACGTAGCTGCCGCATCGGCATACCGCCGCATTACTTAATAGCTAACCCTATCTAACTTTCATGTTCTATATTTTGACCTAGCATGTATACGGCGCAGTTATTTAATGTAATATTTATTAATATGTGTACGCAAATGATATCTATCTAAAACGTATCAATATATTTATCAAAATATGCATGATCTAATTAATTAATAAACTACGACACTTGGTGAGATGTACTCACCCTGCTTTCTGCTTATATCACTGCACTAACTAACTAATTAACTTTACTTTAACTGACACACTATTCACGCCACCGCACTCAAAACTATACTGTGCGTCGGAATATGTGTATTTTTCTGCATTAGGTAATATTCTCAAACTTTCTTTTTCGAAACAGAATTGTTTCGACCAATCATCGTTCGATTTTGAACGCTTTTCTAGGAATACTTTTACCCCTAAATCGGAGCGCAGGACGCCCATAAATCAGATATGGCGTGACATGCTTGAGACGCAGAAATACTTAGCAGGCACAAACTCTTAATATGTGTCGTTTTAAAACGTATGTTAAAAGAAATATTATTGGGAAAATAAACTCACGTTATACAAGCATCTAATTTTTAACCCACAAATCAATTCATTTTCTCCTAACTTCAACATCTATTATATCTTTCTTCCTTTTGATAATATATATTTTTATCTCTTAGCTTTAAAAGCTTTTGCATTTTCCTTTTACTATTATTATTATCATTATCGAAAATAGGAGCGGGCTTTCTATATCGTTACGCGAAAAAGTTTCGTGCCACCGGACTGATTAAATGCTGAGTTGACAAATTTGTCAGCGTCCGGCTGTTGGACGGTCAAACGACACCAACGAGTTCAAAATATTAGAATTAACATTAAAAATGTTTTGGTTAGTCACTTGTACCATCTACATCAAGGATATATCTGATGACTATTTTGAAAATAATGGGCCTTTTTTGCTTGGGTATTACCTACGAAAATATATATAGTTTTACTTATTCATGGTTACAAAACATTTTTATAATTCTGCGTAATAATATATTTATAGTAGTTACACACTATTACGAATGTTTACTATGAAAAGTCAATGTAGTAATAACTCTATAGAGATTTATCTTTTTAGAAAATTAAACCATATATAAAAATATGCATAAGAGAGGTCGACAAAATATAAAAAAATCAAAGACAAAAATAAAACGGAATAAAGAAAAAACATATAAAACCTCAAGAATACACTACTGGCAAAGGAATATTAGCAGTAGGAGGTTTTCAATGCGATAAAAAAAAGATGGTAAGGCTGCAAAATACACTGCAGTGCAACAGAGACGGATAAAGTGTCTTTTTCCTACCATCGTATAGGGGAAGTGATCATAGAAGTGATACGACGAGAGAGTCCCTGCGAGAGGGGCGCCGGGCGGGTCTTTAAGACGCTTGTGTGGGGGCTACCGCCTACTAATAGAACAGAATCGAAAAAATAGAAACAGGACGGACAGTGTTGCCATTCAATTAAATCGAAATTATGTTGGCTTGTCAAAATCCTAAATCTTCTAATCCCATTATCTTGCCTACTTAATGAAATATTAAATAAAGTACGAAACAATTTTACGAATGTTTTCTCTAGGCACATAACTTCTTTCTAAAACGAAAAGTAACATGCAAAACTTTGATATCATTTCTAAAATAGCAAGTGCAATTCTATGAAATGGCAATACTGTACGATCTTCCTAGCAGTCGCCCCGACACAGTCGGTCGGCGGCGGCGCTTCACAAAGCCGCGGCTGTGACAAAGGAATTAGGCCGAAAAAAACTTTATAAAGAGTAGACGAACAGGGTTGCCGGGTTTGTTAGATTATAATTCCATACGAGAACAAAATTCTCAGTAGATCTTCAACAAAAATTAAAAGTACAGAAACGAAATAAAATATAATATTTAAGTCCAAAATTAGCATTCTTATGTGTCGTAATAATAGATCACTCAAAAACAAATATAATAAATATAACAAGAATTAGAAATAGCTAGGTATATTATTTAATATTAAAAAAAATATTGAATTAAATAATATTAATATATTAATAAAAACATATAAAACTATAACAAGTAGGGATAGCAGTCACAAATTAGTGTAGCAGTCACTTTTTATCTTTGTACAAATTTTGATCAGTGATATCTAAAATTAATTTCATTTCAATGGTAAAGCTGTAGCAACTCTCAACTCTTTTTTCATATTAATAAATTTTTTTGACGGGAAAATCACAAAATATTTGTCCGAATTTAGGTTGTTTCTTAACTTAAATTTTGTTTTTTGTTTACATTTTTTGGGGAAAATATGGGTTCAACTTTAGTAGATGAATGAAATAAAATCTTTTCAAAAGATATCAACTTCTTCGGGCATGTCGCCAATACCGCGCCTAATAAGGAGTAATAAGGAGTAATAAGGATTTTTAGGAATATCTCTGTAACTCTGCAACTAGACAGAACGATGACCTGTATGTGTGTTATTACTAAATAAAATTTAATGAAACAATAATAAAGTCAAATTATACAGATTCCAACACGGCAGTCGCTTAATTTTTAGTCAAATAAGTCAGCTTTTTATAAGTGCTTCTATTGTAAAAACTAAAGACGCAGTTGAATATATCGTTAGATTTTTCTTTAAATCGGTAGATCGGTAGCTTACAGACGAAACCGGTAGACCTGGCAACTCTGTGATGAACTGACGGGAGTCAGAATAGCGAGGTGCGGAGGCGCGGGAAGGGAAATAAAATAATGGCGATAAATAAAGGGCAGGGAGATGGGTATCATGAGTGGATGGGAGGTGGCGGAATTTCCAAAATTTGTTATCTTATTGGAGTTTGTCTAAGTAGACAGTCGTAGTGGAAGTGGAAACGGGGAAGTTGTTGTCCATCTCTGTTTAAGCATAGACTTTTTATAGGCGTTTCATTCCAATGCATGTAATTCCTATGCCTAGAGATCCACTGCCGGGCCTGTATACATGTAGAATGTAGAATGAGTGGGAGGAGGGTGGTGTCTCCCTTCCTTGAGTTATAACTCATCATACAGTCTATAACCCATCATACATGTTGTAGGAGGGACAGGGTATTTTCCATCCTCTGACTGACAATAGACGTTCTTCCTCGGAGGGTATACACCCTTTCTCAGTTGGTGTTTGGCCTTCCGTACCCTTCACAGTCAAGGAGCTTGCCTCCAGCTAAAGTACTCGTGACGTGGAGGCTGAAGGATCTCTCTCCATTTTCTGCGTCTCTTTAACTTGGTCTCTCCTTAGACCTAATACCGGTGTTGTCCCGTATCTATAATCGAGGATATGTCCCTCTTTAGAAGAAATCTGACGAAAGCTACACGGAGGGAGAGGAAGAGAGAGCAAATCTCCTACTTTATACACACTTTCCAGGTAGCATACCTATTGATACTTATGTAGCTCCCACTGAACCCCAAAATCCTTGCAGGGAAGATTGGGAAGTGGCCAAGCTAGTAATAAAAGAACAAAAGCTGAAATGGGCGATCGACACCTTTCAGCCCTATAAAGCAGCAGGAGTGGATGGGATCTTTCCTGCCCTTCTAAAGGAGGGTCAGCAAATAGCTACTCACCATCTACTAAGCATTACAAGAAGCAGTCTAGCGATGGGATATATACCAACCACATGGAGAAGAGCAAAAGTAATCTTCATACCCAAAATAGGCAAAACTGACTGGACAAATCCCAAGTCATTTAGGCCTATTTGTCTCACATCGTTCATACTAAAAACGCTGGAGAAAGTAGTTGACAACCATATTGGAGAAAATCATCTAAAGGTTAAACCACTGCATGATAGTCAGCATGCATATAGAACGGGCAGATCCACAGAAACTGCTCTGTACCAATTAACGGAGCTAATACAGACAAGTCTGGATAGCAAAGAAACAGCAATTTGTGCCTTCTTGGATATTGCGGGGGCGTTTGACAATATACCACATAAGGTGGTCAGGCGATCTCTAGAAACAAGAGGGGTGAACAGAACTATTATTCGCTGGTTTTGGGAAATGCTGTCAACACGAACAGCAGAGGCTCAGATGGGCACCAAAACTGTAGCTGTTAAAACAACGCAAGGAACTCCACAAGGTGGAGTAACCTCCCCTTTGCTGTGGAGCTTGGTGGTGGATGAACTACTAGATGAATTAACTCTAGCGGGAATACACTGCATTGGGTATGCAGATGACATAGTCATGATCGCTCGGGGGAAACATGAAGGCACCTTGTGTGATATTATCCAAAGAGGACTCCGTATCACTGAGAGATGGTGTAGGACTGTCGGGCTGAGTATCAACTCAGACAAAACCGCGATAGTGCCATTCACCAGAAGGCGAAGTCTGAAAAACTTGAAAAGAATCCAACTAGATGGAAAGGAAATACTGCCAACACAGGAAGTTAAATACCTGGGAATAACCCTGGACAGTAAACTCCTGTGGAACAGGCATATTAAGAACACTACCAGCAAAGCCATAAAGGCTCTCATGATATGCAGAAGACTGGCCGGAAATAGATGGGGCTGCTCCCCTAACATTTTGCGCTGGATGTATACCATGATAGTAAGACCCATGATTACTTATGGAGCAGTTGCCTGGTACACAAAACTAGAGCAACGGACGGCAAGGCTAAACCTATGCAAAGTCTAGAGACTAGCATGTGTTTGCATCACAGGAGCCATGAGAACCTGTCCAACAGCAACAATGGAGGTCATTCTAGATCTAACACCACTGCACATTGTCATTGGTAGATATGCCAATGCGACAATGATTAGAATGGTCACTAACGGAATTAGTACTGGGAGAATTATCAGATCAGGGGCTTGGAACACCCTCAAAAGAAATACCACTCCTGCAACTCCCAGTGGACGATATGCCAAGAACGTACAACTTTGACAAAACATGTCAATGTAGTATTGAGCAATAAGAAGGATTGGAAGAGCGAAACGCTTGCCCAGCAGTTAAAAGACCATACCATAACTTGGTATACTGATGCTTCCAAAACCAATACGGGAACAGGGATCGGAGTGTTTGAGCCGAGAGCTAATTACTCCAAACCAATGGGCACTTACCCTAGTATACTACAGGCAGAAATCTACGCTATCGAGAAATGCGTACAACTTATCTTAGATAGGAACTATCGGAAACAAGAAATAGCCATCTTATCTGATAGTCAAGCAGCGTTAGAGGCGATCAACTCAGTATCAATCAATTTAAAGTTGGTCAAAGAATGCATAGAGAAGCTGAATAAATTAGGCAAAGAAAACAAAGTCCTCCTACACTGGGTGCCTGCTCACCAAGGGATAGAAGTCAATGAAAAAGCAAATAATCTAGCTAGGAAAGGAGCGAACACTCCACTAACTGGACCAGAACCGTTCTGCTTTCCAAGTGGTAACCAACTCAAGGCGGAACTCAAGAACTTGGAAGATTCCATCCGCAACCTGGAATGGAAATCTTGCAATGGTCTAAGACACTCGAAGAAGTTTCTGAGGGCTTATGATCAAGAAAAATCACAGATCTTCCTGGGTCTGAGTAAGAACAATCTTCGGATTGTCACGGGGTTTGTAACAGGACACTGTCTCCTCAATGAACACCTCAGTAGATTGAAACTAAGAAGAAACGGCGAATGCAGATTCTGTGGGGAAGATGGTGAAACACCAGTACACCTCATCACTGAGTGTGCCGAGACGACAACCATTCGTGCCATGAATGTTGGTACGACTGATATTGGAGATGGAGAACTACCCTCTATAAAACCGTCCCAGATACTGGCTTTTGTCAAAGCCCTGGAACTCTATGATGAGTTATGATTCAAGAAAGGGGGACACAATGGATCTGTAAGGTCGAAGTGATTAACCCCCCTCCCACTCATTCTTCTTCTTCTTCTTCTTCGTCCCTCTTTCTCTATTGCCTCCTTGGATTTGAGATCAATTCCTATTGTGAGGATCCTCCTCCCTTGATTTCTACCAACCAATCCGCCGACTCTTGAGATACATAATCTATGAGGATCATGCCCACCCGAAAGTGTATCCCCGCAAAACACAGCTGACCCACATTTTGTAGATCGTTGTGTTGCAATCCGGTCGCCACTACTTCGTCCAGTATAGCCTCTTCTAGAGTCATCTGCTGGTCAGTGGTCAGTGCTACCTCTGGGTAATCCTTTGGCAGCACCGCCATTTTCACTTGTCTAGCAATAATGGCAAAGCTAGTGGTACGTCCCTGCTTGGCTCCCTGTGTTAGACGGATTTCCATCCTGGCTTTTTTCTCTCCTTACCAGAGAGTGCCTTGCCCCTTGAGCAGAGGTGAGAGGTTCTCGCTCCCTCCCTTGCCCTTTGTAGGAGATGCACTAGGCTGATTCTTACATAAGATTACATAAGAAGAATATACATAGTACCTTTATTATTTTTTTTATATATAAAGTGAGTTCTAGCTGTAGAAACTCGTTGGTAAACTGTGCTTGGCCCTAACGCCACCTACCGGAAGCGCTCTGAAAGTCAGCAGAAACGCCGGAAAAATTGAATTATACCTGTTTACTCGCTTCAAGTTGTGACTACACTGACCGAAAAGAAAAAAAGAATAAGCAATTAAAATCATCATCGGAGTTTTTAGCTGCTATTTGTTGTTGTTTTCAAATTGTTGTTTCCAAATCAATTACTTCAAGTTCTAGCTTTTTATGACATTTTACTGGTATTTTAATTGTAGCTTCTCTGGGCCGTATTATAAATTTTACTAATTTGAAGGTAGAATTTTGCAAAGAACTTTTAAATAACTATTCCAAACGAAACGAAATTCTAGACAAAAGTCCAACTTTAACGCCACTTCAAAAAAGTATAATACAACTTTAGCATAAAATTATCTGTGGAGATGATATTTGACCCTTTAAAAATTTACATGTGATTTCCTATGTCCCGTGTTCCGATGCACCACCCGGTATAGTATTTTTTACACATTGTATATCGAGTTTTTTTTTTCCTGAATATTTTGATAGGCCCGGCACAAAACGTCTATTGTAAGTGTTAGCCATTAGTGCCAAACTGTCCCTGCCCATAATTAACACGAACGCCGCGCCGGCCAACGTCGATGACAAATTAGACAGGAGACAGGATGACGAATCAAACGCGACGTAATTGTCGCTCCCGTTAAATAGGCAACCCACGCGACGCTCTCTATTATCCCGCGTCATTTACGATTCGGGCCGATTCCACAAATTGATATTAAAAATTATAGGGTTGGAGTTGTGTTTGGTGTGGACTATTTATTATTTGAAGCCGAATATTAATATAGAAAAGAAATAACAGGGAAAATTTGGTGGAGTTTGTTTTATGGGTTATTTATAATTTTCATTTTTTTTATAATTCAGTTTATAGACTACAAAAAGGCATTCGATCGCATCTCTCTCTCTCTTTGGTCCGTTTCCCTGAAGAGGGATTAGTGACTATGATGTTCCTTTAGTTTATAATATTAAGTCCGCTCTGTTTGAGCCATGCTGAATCAACCCATCTCTTGGGTGATCTTCCTCGTGGTCGCTTTCCCTCTACCTCTCCCTCGACTATTAACAGCTGCAGTGAGTCCGTTCTTCTAGCAATGTGACCAATATATGTCAGAAAACATCAGTTTATTTTTTTTTTGAGAGCTGAGTTGTGAGTTTAGTTCTTGGAGAACTGACTCATTCGTACGATGGGCTGTCCAAGGTATACGTAGCAGACGTCTATATGACCACATTTCAAAAGCATCTATTCGCCTGGTATCGCTTTTCTTCAGCGTCCATGTTTCCGCCCCATACGTAGCAATCGGGAAAACAAGCGAGTTCAGCAGTCTTAGTTTGGTGTTCTTAGTGATGGCTGTATCTTTCCATATCTTAGTTAATTTAGTTACGGCTGTTCTAGCCAGCGCAATTCTACGTCTTATTTCGCCTTCGCATGGGCTGCTGTTGTCGATTAGCGATCCCAGATATAAGTATTTATTAACCACCTTAAATCCAGCTATGTTTCCCACGTGAGGTTGGTTGTTGTTTTGTCGGTCCACAATCATGACAGTAGTTTTGTTAGGATTAAGTTTTAGCCCAAATTCTGTACTAGTTTCTTGGAGATGTTGCATAATAAATTCCATTTCTTCCACACTTGATGTTATGATTAGTGTATCGTCGGCATATCTTAGATTATTGATTTTCCTTCCCCCACAGATACTCCACCATGCCAGTTATCGAGAATATCACGCATTATGTACTCGGTATAAATATTGAACAATAGGGGTGAGAGAACACACCCCTGCCTGACACCCTTCATTACTTGAAATCTATTTGATGTGACATCATTAATTATAAGTCCAGGCCAGTTGTCGGATAAGTAGAATAAGGTGATCAGGAACCCCCATTTCCCTGAGTATTTGCCAAAGTTTTTGCCACTTGACTAGATCGAAGGCCTTAGAATAGTCGATAAAACAGAGATACATTTCTATGTTGAATTCTCGCGCTTTTTCTATTAACTGTCGTACGTTCCCACCAGGCATAAAGCCAGTTTGTTCTTCTGCAATCTGTGGTAGTAGATATGGCCTGAGTCTGTTGTTAATAATCTGCAGGAGAATTTTGCATGCATGAGGAATTAATGCAATCATTCGATAGTTATTGCAGTCTGCCGGATTACCCTTTTTATATAGTGGTATATATAGCGAGCTGCACCAGTCGTCTGGCCAAATTCCTGTCTTCCAAATCAGATTGCATATGAAATGAATAACATCAATTACCGGTTGCCCTATTGACTTTAATATCTCAGCAGCTACACCATCTATACCTGGGGCTTTATTTTTTTTGATACGATTTAGGGCGTGTTCAACTTCTGATTTAAGGATCTCCGGTTCATGTTCGAATTGGTTGGGACGATTAATATTATTAGAAGATTCACCATCTTCGTAAAGCTTTGTGCAGTACTTTCGCCAGACTTCAGGAATACCATCCGGATCAGTAATCTTTCGACCATTTTCATCCTGTATAATTTGTGTACGTAGTTGAAACTCACAAAAATTCGATCGCATACAGCACCACAAATTAATGCAGCTGCTGAAAAGACTTGATATAGATTATAAAGACATTCAATGCATTGAGAAGTTATATTGGAACCAAGGAACAGAAATAAAATTGTCCAATACTATGTCCAGTCCTATACAAGTTAGAAGGGGGATGCGAGAGGGTTGCGTGCTGTCTCCACTCCTATTTAATTAATACTCAGAAGATATTTTCCAAGAGGCTTTGGAGGACGTGGAAATAAGAGTCAAAGTTAATGGAGTGTGGATTAATAAGATCCGCTACGCCGACGATACGGTCTTAATTGCAGACAGTATACACGACCTACAACAACTGGTCAACAAGGCAGGAGAACAGAGCAAAGCAATGGGTTTAAACATCATCAACATCCAGAAAACCAAATTTATGGTTTTCTTTATCCAGAAATCCAGATGTGTTTATAAACTCCATCCTAACATTTAACTCAAGGCCCATAGAGTAGAATATTTAGTACTTGGCCGGCTCTCCGAAGATTGGACATCAGAAAAGGAAATTAAATGTCGCATCAAACAAGCTCGGCAGGTATTCTTCAGCATTCGAAAAGTACTGTTCTGATTTTGATCTTAACCTTAGATTAAGATTCGTAAAGTGTTATGTGTGGTCGATGCCCTCTTATGAGGTATGGAAAAAAATATTTTTTTGGAGAGTTTTGGAGATATTTAAAAGAGTTTTACTAGAAATAAGTTTTTGGCGCGTAAAAAAATAGTAGTTTTTTTACGTGTAACAAACGATTTTTTACACGTAACAAATATTTTTTTTTGAAATTTGTTAGTATTTTGTTTAAAATGAAAATTGTTTTCTGTCAGTAACAAATAGTTTTATACGCGTAAAAATAGTTTTTGCGTGTAACAATTTTATTCGTAAAATAAAAATAGTTTTTACGTTTAACAAATGATTTTTTTTACACATAATAATTTGATTCACTTTTACAAAATTTGTATTAAAATATCAATATTTTTTGATAGACACGTGGACTGCTCACAAATACACGTCACGTCACTACGTATCTCTAAGCTATTACCACGAGCTCGTGTGTCAAAGCCGTCTCACTAGCTCGTATGTCACGGCCTTGGATTTTTTACCCCCAGCGCGCGTCAAAAGGTTACTCCAAACATAATCATTATTGTAGCTAAAAGGTGAGATTTTTACAAATTGTAGAGTTTTGGGGTTCGTTGAAGGACTAGTAAAGCTAGGTTTACAAGATACTGAGTGTCCCAAATAAATAAAAAATATCAAAGTTGCATTTTTTTAAATGGAACACCCATATTTTTTTTTTTTATCAATTTTATAATACGTACTTAAACCTTCGTTTTTGAAATATTTTCAATTTTGTGAAATTAAAATAAAGAAATTTTAAAGCTTCATTTCTCAAGGGGTATCAATGTTTTTAATATATTTAAAAAAAAAAAAAAAAAAAAAATAATAAAAAAGTAATACTATAAAATACCAAAACATATATTTTAATAATATTTTAAATAATTATTAGCTTCAAAACATGCTTCTTTAATTTAAATGGGTGCCTGTATATTTTAGGAGAATCAGATGCTCAATTGGGTGACTCTTATCAAATTGTTTTTATCCTTCAGCTTTCATTAGAAAGTAAATTTTCTTATAATTTAGACCTCATTTATCAATATATCAAAGATATTGACATTTTAAGATTGTTTTTTAAAGCAACAAATGTACAAAATGTACAGACTGAGTCATATTATCAGGTCAGGATCATTTATAAATGGCATTTATTAAAAAATGAAATATCATTTTTAAAGGTGTTACACTTTTTATCACACTGTCTAATGCCCATACAAAATTCAACAGTATTTTGGGCAATTATGTTAATCAACTTTAAGCTTGAGTAAGTTAATGTAGTTTGAATACTGGAATCATATTAATTGATCCTCTTTTAACAAATATTTAAACAGTTTTTTTATTTTTTTAATGAAGTAACAGTCTCTGTCATTATCTAAATCTTAAAAATAAATCCAAAATATCAACAGTCATGGGTATATGATAAATAAGTTCTAGGAGAATTACAAGAAAATGCGTTTTCTACAGAAACTTAAAGGAATGAGTAAAAATGGTATAATATAATTTGGGCTAGACAATTAAATTGTATCTGATTCTCGTAAAATATACAGAGATTGTTCCATTTAAAATTAAACAAGTTATTGTCGTTTGAAGCTAATAATTGACTTTAAAATAAATTTTTTGACACTCTGTATAAAACAAAACAAAATTATTTTATTATTGCAACACAATAACTGATCAGTAAATAAACTTCAGTAAATATTTGAAATGATAATGACTGGTTAAATATAAATATGATATAAAATTTTTACTGCAATTTCACAAAATTAGAAAATATTTCAAAAACAGTGGGTTTAAGTATAATAAATAGAAACCTTAGAGTATACCTTTATTTTAATCGCAGAAACTAAAAATGTAATAATATACAGGGCAGTTTAAAAAATACAACTTGACCTGTGGGACGCTCCATAAAGTGCAAGGCACGGTGCAAAAGTGTTATTATGTTTATTATAGAGGTATAATAGGTACTGACCGCAGTACTACGGCATAATATACACTTATAAACTAAAATTCTTAAAATAAATGGTAAATAATAATTATTATTTTTACACACCACTGGCACTAGAAGTAGATTGTGTTTGTCTCGGAATATATGCTCCGGCCCGTTCACAATTCAAGCATCTTTTATCTTCATCCCTTCAACACTAACCGAGCCGATTTCGCCTATCTCTTTCTCACAGGATTGATTATTGGACGGGTCGGGAATACACTAGCTTGCGACTACTAATTGACATCTTGATAGAAACTGCAGACCTGCCGCAGTTTTTAATGGACACAAATCGGAAAAAGCGCTTAAAACGGTAAAATGGCAAAAAGCGCTCGAGACGCAAAAAACGCAAAACGCTAAAAACGCCGTGTGGCCGTGGGCTAACAGTAGTTGACTAACAAAAGAATATTTTATTTCAAGGAGCATTTCAGTCCTTACAGTGAGAGGCAAAATATATTAGATAAAATAACTGTTAAGGAGAACATTTAAGAGCCTTCGCACTTATCACACATCTATCAGGAGACATAAATTCCATTAACTATAAATATGTCGATATATAAAATATATGTAGCAAATTATAACATTACAATTCTTTGTTTCAAGAAAATTATGTTTAACAAAAGTCATAAAATTTCACATAAATGTTTTCTTTTATATTACCAATGTTTTAATTATCACCTGAAGTAGTCAAGAACTCTACATAACTTCTCTATTTATTCATTGTCTAATTAGCTCGTAACAATTACGTTATAAAGAACATAATTATAACTAACTAATAGTGAGCATGTAGGTGTATGCTCTTACCTCTTACTTCAGACCTGATAATGGAAAACTTTCCATCGTGAGTTATACGTTTCGTGGGAAAATATAAATCTTACTAGTGCGATACTTGAAATAATGTACGTGAATATAGCTACACTGTTATTCAATTACGCTGTTATAACTAGCAAACTTTCGAGAATATAAGCACTAAAGCCCTCACATTTAGATGACAAAATCTATTTTACAGCTATGTTTAGCTTGACAAAAACCCAGATTAATTTTTTCATCGCTCACTGTTGTTCTTATAAAATCTGTGAACCCTAACAATTTTAAATGTTATAATTTTTACCGAGCAACTATAACAGTGCAAGCGCAAGAGTGTCATTTATATTCAGTATACATTCATTTGAAAATTAATTGTATCATTATGGACAATATGCAGGGTTGTTCACCGCATACAACACGGAGTATTTTCCCAAATTGCAAGTTTTGGGTTTGTTGAGGGACTATTAGAGGTACAATTTAAAAATAATTTTACCTTAAGATACAAATAAAAATATCAAAGTTGTATTTTTTTAAATGGAACTTACCCTGTATATTATTACATTTTTTAGTTTCTACGATTAAAATAAAGGTAAATTTGATTAAGATTTATTATGCTTAAACCTTACCGTTTTGAAATATTTTTTCAATTTTGTGAAATTGCAGTAAAAATTTAAGGCTTAATTTCTCAAGGTATCAAAGTTTTTATCTCAGCTTACTGAAGTTTATTTACTGATCAGTTATTGTGTTGCAATATAAAATATCTGCCACAGAGTGTCTAAAAATTTTATTTTAAATAACTATTAGCTTCAAACGGCAATAACTTGTTTAATTTAAATTGAACACCCTGTATATTTACGGAAATCAGATGCACAATTTATTGTCTATCAAAATTATATTATACCATTTTTTTCTCTCTTTAGTTTCCGTAGAAAATGCATTTTCTTGTAATTTAGAACTTATTTTTTTTTTTTTTTTTTTTTTTTTTTTTTAGATTTATTTTTAAAGTCTGCCAAATTTTTTAAAGAGTACAGATGCAACTGTTATTAAATTCACAATTTATTTTCATTAAAAATAAAAAAAAACTGTTTAAATATTTGTTAAAAAGAGGACCAATTAATATGATTCCAGTATTCAAACTATATTAACTGACTGTTGCATTAATAATAATTTGCTCCAAATACTAAAAAACTGAATTTTGTATAGACAGTGTGATAAAAGTAACCTTAAAAATGATATTTCATTTTTTTAATAAATGCTTATTATAACAACAGAGACTTTAAATTTTGATAACTTATTATTATATTGATTTCCCACTCAAATCCACATTTATTTATAATAATTTATTAACGAACACAATTAGAGGTAATAACAATTAGGTATTATTATATGGGCGGAAATAATGGTGTTATATTTAATTAATGGTATACTCTTTTATAAAGATTTAAATAGTTTTCTTTGTGCATACAAATGAGGCTAATAATATCGTTTTTACTAAAAAGCAATGTACTAATCTGTACATTTTATTACATTTGTTGCTTTAAAAACAATCTAAAATGTCAATATTCCATAGATATATTGATAAATGAGGTCTAAATTATAAGAAAATGCATTTTCTGAAACGAAGGGATAGGTAGAAAATTTTACATTTTTTTTTAGTTATCATTACTTTCTATGTTAGTTTGATCTAATATGGCATTTGTATTAAAGAGAGTTGTGCCGTTAATATTTAAAATGAAATTTTTAGACACTGTAGTGTTATTGATCAATAAATAAACTTCGTTACTCGGCTTAGTGGTAAAACATTGATACCCGCGGAAAAGCTTTAAAATTTTAATCGTAGAAACTGAAAATGTAATAATATACAGGGTGTTCCATTTAAAAAAAATACAACTTTGATATTTTTTATTTATTTGGGACACTCTGTATCTTGTAAAAATATTTTTAAATTGTAGCTCTAATAGTCCTTCAACAAACCCCAAACTTACAATTTGTACAAATCTCATCGTTAAGCTGCAATACTCCGTGTCGTATGTGGTGAACAACCCTGTAGGTACGGACATGTAGTACAATTAAATAACATCAATATAATAAATTTGAACTGTTTAGAATGTAGATAAGATATTGTGGCGGTCTTTCTCTGGAGACCTTCACTGACGTCAAGATTTCTTACGGTTTGTAGTTATGGTAAATGTAGTTCTCGGGCGCCACCTCTAAATTGTTTAAAGTGGTTTACAGGAACTACTCTTGCCAGTACGGGTAACTTTTAGACAGACTTGGAGAATCCAGAAAGTTGGGGTGAAAGCCAGTAAGACAACAAAAGGTTTTAAATGTATTTATTTAATAATGAAATCACACACACAAATGGTATTTAATTAATTAAATTAGAATATATTCTATCAGTCTTAAAGCAATAAATAGGTGATTCTGAGGGGTGTAATCAATAATGTTAATCAATCTTAACTTTTTATTTAATTAATGAAAACAAATCCGAGAGAAGTGTGGCCGGTTTATTTAGAATTTAAATTACCTTGAAATATATCGCCGGCACAAACAGTGTACAACCGAGATGATAGGTGGGACGGTAGACAGGACGGTAAGTAGGACGGTTGGTATAGGACGGTAGGTAAGATGTTAGGTAGGACGGTATATAGGACGGTAGGTAGGTAGATAGATGCGGTTATCAGGAGATACTGTTGGTTAATTGGTGTACGGTAGTATCTCATAATTGTGGCGTTCGTCTCGCCTTAAATAGTACTGAAAAAGGGCTTTCGGGACTTCCGAAAGAGAGTTTGGTTAAACTCGGTCAAGCACCAGCCAGGCTTCCCTGCTAAAAATGAGGCAATAGTTCTTTTAAATTTACACATTTGTTTATAAAAAATCTATTTGCTAAATAAATAAGTATTGCAAATTCCTTTACAGTAAAAATGAAGAAATATCTAATATTATTACTAACAAATAAATTAATTATTCATCCATGAGATATCTTACTAATTAATAACTATTAAGAAATCATCTTAGTCTAATTAATAACTAATAATTTCGTAGCAATGTGACAATAACTAAAAAAAATATGATTATCTTACTTACATACAGTATAGCCAATAAACAATGAATTTACATTGATATTGTAGTTTAAAAATAGAATAAACAGTTTTATTTTTATATTAGTAATAAACTATAAATTTACATCAACAGTATTTTAAATAATAAAAATAAAAAAGCAGAGTTGGCGAGAGTTTCTATATATGGCATGTCAATACCTTGTGTTTCTCTAGGACTTCTATTACTGCCTTAGTATATATCGAGTCAAAACCCTTCTAAAGGCTATTGCACGCCTTATAAACTGGTATTTAATTTAATCAAAACTGAGAGATTTTTCAATACACCATATACATCATTACAAAGAAATACTGCAATATATTAAACTCAACAATATAATAAGCACTTTCTAGGCTACGGAACCTAGAACATATTAAGTCATTTCAAAGCATACACCTACACACATTCAGTAGTAAAATAAGTCTAGACAGAGCAGTACACTCGAGAGTAGAGAAAGCTTTTTGTAGTCGGCGCTATTTTCAAGCTTTTGAAATTTATTCAAGCGCCAAACTTGGTGCATTTAAGATCTGTTTGTGAGAATGCGTGCTGTGGAAGTTATGAGGATTTGAAATAACAAAGAAGTAAACAAGTAATTTAGCTTTTAGGAACATTTAAAAGTACTAGAAAAAACGGTTTGTTTTGTATGGTAAATTGTTAAATATCTTTATTTAGAAAATGTTAATCATGATCCTCAAAATTATACAATTATTCATTTTGTTAGTTTTTTATTGTAAATTTTTATTTCTTGACTTATACAGTAGGAGTTGACACCCATTGGTGTTTCAACAACACAAATTAAACACTAATTAATCACAATACACCAAAACTTTTAACACTTAACGGCGTCCACAGTTACACAGACGTCCCTTGACAGGTTCAGTGTTAAAAATAAAATGTTGTGGTGTATTGTAGTCAATTAATGCTGTATTTTGCCATTGTAGTAAAATAAAGCTCAATAGAATTGTGATATAAAAGCTATACATAATATACAGGGTAGTCCAAATTGAATTGCGGCATATTTTGCAGATAAAAATAAATAAAAAATTAGTAGATATGTATGTCCTAAAATGCTTGGTTTTGTTGGTCGTTGTTGTCTGTGAGTTTTTGACATGGGAAATTTGGCTTCGATGTCAATATGACTCCTACTTGTAGGGTGTGCCACCTGCGTACTTTTTAGCTGTTTTGAAGAGTAATAAACAAAACTTCGTAAAACTACAGAGTATAAAAAAATATATTTCCCGTTTTTTAAAAAATCGCTAAAAGTTAATCGCTCGATATATTTCGAATCGAAATAATCAATAGATATCAGCATTGACAAAAGTTGAACATGATCACAAGATACAAGACACAAGTTTTTGAAAAATTTGCGTCAAGGTTACGCATTATAACGCCATCTACTGTAGCACTATTTAACCAAAGAAAATAATATCTTATGATAAAAATAGAAAATAAAATAAAAAGAATTATATTTCTGAGTTATTTGATCGTAAAATGTAGATATAGTCTCAATATAAATGTACTGAAATTATTAATGGGTTAGTTGCAATTTAATACATACAATGCCATCCGCAATGAATACTAGTTTATTGTTAGGTTACCTAAATAAGCGAAACTTTAGAGGAATTTGATTGCTGGTTATTGAAAATCCCAGTAGGTGTTATGATGATATAGCTTGACGCGAATTTTTGAAAAACCCATTTTTTACGTAATCATTGCGTAGCAATATGATTGAAAATGTGTAATAAGCAATATCATTGTGAATTTGGAGTAAAAAAATATTTTCTACGCATTTTTTTAAACTATAAAAACGTAAGTTAGTTAAAACAGAAGATTTTAGAAAAAAATATGAGTTTTAAATTTTTTTCATATTGTTCCACCACTTAAAAAAATATAAAAAAATTTTGAGTGTAAAGGAGTATAAAAGACATTTGATATGGTGACATATTTCACAAAGGTTAAAAAAATTAAAATATTAATTTTCTTTCCTCCGCTTAAAATCGGCTTTTCGTTTATGAATCATGATCATATTATTTTTTCATATCTTAGACTTCTAAGAATTAGAAAAAAAATTATCATTAATTAATTTTGAATTTTACAATAAAAACAAAATTAAAAAAACAGTTTTTTTTAAATTTCGAAAACCGTTTGAGTTAAAGAGCTAAAAATTTAGGTGAATTATTTTGATTTCGACACCAAATCGATCCCCATAGTGCGAGTCAAAAAAGCTATGCTTAATTAAAAAAATATAAACTACCTAGAAATAAGTAGCTATGTAAACCACATGTTTATTTTAGGCGGTAATGACATGTATTGATAATTTTCATTTTAAATATCTTGAGAACGGTTACTCCTAGCGATTTTTACCTAAAAAATCGAACATAAAAATAAAAGTTTTACACCTTGTATCTGCTAAACAAAGCATTTTAAGACATAAATTTATAGAAACCTTTTTACTTGTCTTATCTGCAAAATATGCTGCCAAAGTTCCTCGGGCATTATACAGGGTGGTCCGTACTATATAAAAGAATAAAAAAGTTCGTATAAATATATGTCCTAAAATGCTTAGTTTCGGAGATACAAGGTGTAGAAGTTTCATATTTATTTGTCAATGTCTTTGTAAAATGTCAAGATCTGGTTGGAATTTGGTGTCTAGCAGTTTTTTCCAATGAGAAATTTGATTTTGATGTCATTATGACTCCTATTTGCAGAGGGCGCCACCTACATGTGTTTTAACTTTTTTGAAGAATAAAAACTTTTCGTCCGTACTTTTATAAAATTACTGAGTGAATAAATTTACATTGATTTTTTACGTAAAAAAATGTCTCTTGATAAAAATCGGAACGAGCAACTGTTCTCAAGATTTATAGAATGGCAGTAGTGAATACCATGTCATTATTGACAAAAAATAAACAAGTTGAGTAGATATAGCTATTTGACTGAAATAAGAAATATTTAGGAAATTTTTTCAAATTAATCATAAATTTGTCTGCGAAAAAATTATGATAAAACAGTTTCTATTGAACTTTTGACACAAAAACATTTTAAATTTATGATTTCAGTCTAATAACTATTTAGACAACATGTTTAATTTATGTAATTGACAGGTATTGATAATTTCGATTCCAAGTATCTCGAGAACCATTATCCGTAGCTATTTTTCCCAAGAAACTTTTTTTACGTAAAAAAGTCGTAGATGTATATTTTTTTACTCTGTAGTTTTATACAGGTACGAAGGAAAAGTTATTATTCTTCAAACCAATTAAAACATATGTAGGTGGCGCCCTCTACAAGTAGGTGTTATATTCACATCAAAATCGAATTTCTCATATCAAGAAACTCCCAGACACCAATTTTCATCCGAATATTGACGTTACTTCATAATTTATTCTACACCTTGTATCTCCAAAACTAAGCATTTTGGGACATACATTTATACGAACTTTTTACTTATTTTTATCTGCAAAATATGCTGCCGAAGTTTCCGGAAAACTGTTCGAACCACCCTGTATATTTTTTTAGTAAATGTCAACTCTGAATGTTTTATTGCTTCAAAACCAGATAAATTGCAGACACACTAAAAAATTGATAAAAAGTAATTCGCAATCATTTAAAATACATTTCAACAAGTTATTTGAGGATACAATAAACGGCTAGACATACGAAATTGACAAACTTTTTATCGGTTATTCTCTGAAAAATATACGTTTTTTATTTATATTTTCTACGTGTACAGCAAGGAATCTTAAATATTTCAGCCACTTTCCTAACATGTCCGATAGAAAGACGAGGGTGTATTTGCATATGTGAAAAGTTGACACGTAAAATGTCGTGAAATATTTACGCTCGAATTCGATCGTCGCTCTTTTTTATCCTGTACACTACTCGGCAGAAGTCTCGCTCGCCTTTTCTTTAATAATAGCATCGACAGCTGTTTTTTAGGTAGCTTTTTTGGTGTCGCTTTTTTATTATTAATATTACAACCCTGCGAGCTGGAAAATATCAAGAAGTTTTTTCTTCAAGTGGGTAACCATTTAAATAAAATATTGATATAGGTGTATTCTATTAAAAATATATAACATATCGAGATATCGATACTCTACATTTAAATAAAAAATAACATTTAAATATTATGATATACGTTGAAACTCACCTCTACATTTTACTTTTAGTATTTACTAACAATGAGTTTATTACATATTAGATATATACATTTATATATCATGTATATACTGTGTGTCCTGGAAATATGTGCAAGTATTTTAATTGATTATATAGTTCGACCCCAAAAACACGTCTATTTTTTATATTTTTTTAGCAAACTCTATATAATTATATCAAATTTAATTTGTAAACACAGCTTTTGATACTAAAGGTTATCATATTTCGCATATTATATAGGATTAATCGAGGGATTGTTTGTGACCTTAACTTTAAAACACACTGTGCAATAATTTCGTTTGTGAATTTTCCTAAAATATAATTTTACGATCAGAGTCATGACCCCTGAGCATTTTATTTTTTGATTTATGTCAATACATGCTTTGGTTAATTTTTAAGAGCGAAATGAACTGATAACAATCAATTTCCAATTTTTTTAAATTATCATTATTTTTGGATATAATTATAATTTTTTAACGTGACGAGATGGTTTTGGTGACTATTTTCGTAAACATTGGATGCTCTATACTAAATTTAAAAAGAAACGTAAAAAGACTGTAACGATGTTACTTAATTTTTGTGAAGCAAGTAGTTTTTACAAGTTACAAGTTTTTAAAAGCAAGTAGTAGAGTCTTGGTTCGTATCGATCGATACTCGCGGGGATACGGCGCGCGCCGTTGTCCCCACTGTGTGCTGCCTTCCCCACTCCTGTAGACGAATGCAGTACCGTTAGAAAATCAAAAGTCATCAGTTGCTTGCTACCTGGGTTGGTGAATAGACGACAGCTCCACCCTGCTCCGCCGAAGGAAGAATTCGATAGAAAGCCTCGCTTTCTAGAAAGTGCTCACCCGACTACTCTCCGCAATATCCTGTCTTGCGCAGTGTCTTTTCTAGTGTAGTGCTACGCCACGTTTTCATCAAGTAAAGCTTGTCGTTTGAAAACTTTCCTTTCAGTTTTCCTCACTCAATCACGTGAACGTGTGTCTTAGCCAACGCCTTCGGAAAAGCGGTGAGCGGTTTTACATTAAATTGTGAAAGGCCGTTCTCTGCCTTTCAAAAGGTGGCTGGCTATGCAGAGCGGTAGGTAGCGTCCTTTGGCCAGTACTTTCACAAGTACTGTCGGGCGGCGTTTCCTGTGCCTAATCCATCCGTGATTGAAGGGAAAGCATAAAAAACCTATAATTTTGACCGTGGGGTGCCGTTTTCACGTACGGCTGGATTGTGGGCTAGTGAACAAATGAAAGACAAGTTTCTTCTCCGTGTTAATATAGGGTTTAACTGGTAACTTTTTGATTTCGCGATCTTGCCACGCCTCACAGTGGAACGAGCTTATGGGAGCGGTTGGACATGAGGTTTTCTTCTCAACACTTTTAATCCAAAAGACGAAAAAATGATTTTTATATACCGTAATAATGTATAAACAGAACAATTTTAAATTTTAATGAAAGAAAGTGGTTGACTCATTACAAACCATCTACAGGGTGACCTAAAAATATAGTATGTTTTGGAAAAATCTTAGAATTTTTAAATGCTAATAAACTTTGCCAAACTGTCGTGAAATGTTTAAGTTTTGATTCTTTTAAAAAGAAATAACTTTAGATTTTACCACTGAAATCTAGGACTACTGATACCGTATTATAAAAATATGACGCATATATTTATGTGTATATTTATGTGTATATGGTACACTGCTTATATTTTCCTATTTAATATAATTTTGCTAATATCTTCGGTTTAAAAGAAGATATCAAGATGCGGTTTTCACTGACTTTTTAAGCTTTCATTACTCTTTACTGTCAGTTAAAATTACATATACCATCGCATTTAATTTTTTTGAAAAAACGCGCAATGTTTGTTAAATTGTAAGACAGCGCCCCCTAGCGTCTACGTTCAAAAGCTTACTATTATTGTTTACATGGTATAATATAGAGTAAGAAACGCTCTTTTAAACGAGCCCCCGTTAGTTGGATTCTGTCCATTCAGTCCGGAGTTATTAATATTTAAATAAAAACAGATCTAACCTTCCCCCACCACTTTATTTTGGTAGGTAGGGGAAAATAGTTCTCAATCACCAAATCAAACAAATAATATTCAGAATTTACTGAAGATTATGAAGCTATTCTTTATAGTACCACTTATCTAGGCAAAATTGTGTAAAAACTCCATTTTCTTATTTTTCTATAGCAGTTGCGCCCTCTAGCGGCCATTCTACAAACTTGAAAATAATTTCCAGCAATTTCTCATAGCCTCTTTAGTTATGAATATTTTTTTTTTCCAGGCCTCACGGCTAATACTTTCCGAGATATAGCCGATAGCTATTCTTAGTGGGACACCCTGTACACTGACTTTATTATAAGCAAAGAATATAACAGTAAATCTACGCACTAAAATATTTTTAACACAAACAAAAAGCTCAACGCTGCACTTTAACCCTTTTTTCTTTTTCCAATACTTTATAAGTTTTCCATATTTGTAGCACCCTGTATCTGTTTTTGATTTAAGCGTCATTTTGTATTTATCCAATTAATAATTAAATATTAATAAATTTATAAGAAAATAAAGATAATTTGACTCTTGATAAAGATAATTTGATTTATTGGAATTGAAAAGGTTTTTGATTTTTGTATAGCATGTATTAGTAATATATTAAATGGAAATTTTTAGACGGGGGCAAGCTGGGGCAAGATATTAAATTAGTTTCGTTATTAGAAAGGCTTAATCTACCTTGTGACATATATAAAGTATTGGCCAACTTTGGCCATTTTTTTATTTTTCTACATACATATTTTTTTGCTACTAAATCTAGTATTTAGTAGCAAAAAAATGTTTATGTGTCTCTTATATACAATTGTTCTCCCAAACTTTTGTGACTATATATATCTTTTATTTTAAAGTGAAAACAATCGTTTGCAATAATATATGTATGGTTAAAAAAATTATTAATGTCTTTGCCACTTTTTATAAAACTAGGTTGTTTCACAAGAAATGACTACCAGAATTAAGTCAGTGTAATATCTTCATTTGAAACTTTTCAAACAGACATATAATTGAAAATATTTTTTTGAGTTGGATAAAATATAACGGTCTGTACTTTAAGTAATTAAAATCTTCTACCAAAATTATTTAATTTAAAATTTTATTTTTAAGTCAATGTCCAACATTTTATATTGTGTCTTTCCACCGTGCGCCTGCGCTACCCGACAGACGTCAGGAGGCCGTCTTCGTCCCGGTGCGCATGCGGTGCCCAATTGTCTTTTAGAAAGTAACAATACACTGCGTAGCTGATTGAAGCGCTGTGTTGGGACCAGACGTCTTTCAAAAGTCATCCTAACTTTCGAAAGTTAACACATGCGCAGCGCATTCTGCGAACGCAAATACTGTATCTACCTATCGCCTGCATTTCAGGGCCGCGCATGCCCCCTTTGTTAAAAAAAAGAAAGTCTCGCGCTTGCGTAGAATCTTATCCCGCGCCATTTTGCGCGAAACCCCTGAGCCAAAACTTTACGGCTGCTTTTCGATCAATTTGAGTTTATTAAAGATTGTTTATATTATTTTAATTTAAACTGATTGTTTTATTTTGACTTTACCTGCACCATTCATACCTGGAGTCTCCACTGTTTAAAGACTTCCCGTACTGGCAAAAGTGGACCTCTACCACTATAAATAACAGAGGTGGCGCCCGAGAGATCTAGATTTACCACTGTGCGTCAATAAGGCTATTTTTCACAGAACCAAAGACATAGCCTTACAAGACTAACGATACAGTCCGGGTTTTAATAAAAATTAATAACGATAACAGAACTAACGATATTAAAGAAAACATCTGTAATACTCAAGTATACAAACAGAAAAAAAATTGTAAAAAATATCCTAATATTTTGTATTGCCGCCCTTGGCTGCTATAACTGCCTGTATACGTCAGTTCATACTATCATCGAGGCTGCATATATCATATTGCATGTTTTCCCATTCTTCTTTAAGGACCAAGTTTATTTAATAAAGCTGGTACCGCTCCGCAACTTCTAACCCTCCTACCAAGGATTTCCCAAACGTCCAAATGATGGGCAGTTCGTAGTATATAATTCACAATAATCACCAAAGCCGCCTTGTTACATTGAAAAATAACTTAAACAAAATTATAATTGAAAAAATTGCAAATTATTGGTGAACAGTTAATTTCGCACTTACAAATTAACCAAGGCATGTAATGACATGATACAAACAACAAGATTCTCAGGAGACATGGTTCTGAGCGTAAAATTATATTTTAGAAAAAAATACACACGAAATTATTGCACAGTTTCTTAATTTCTTACCCTAACTTTAAAACACCCCCTCGATTAACCCTGTATAATATCAAAATAAAACACTAAATCACCACACACCAAAATACTTTTACTTTTACACTTTATGAATTTTTGGCAACGCATAAAAAAATTCAAAAAAAATCATAAACCGAACAAGTCTATGCGCCCAATTGTTTCAGCTGTAGGTTCTCCGACTTATAATTTGGCAAAATGGTTATCAAGGGAGTTCGAAAATTTACCTAATCATGAACCTTCTTTCTCAGTTAAAAATAATATTGAATACATTAACAAAATTAAAAATATAACATTGCATGAAGGGGAAATTTTGGTCTCCTTTGATGTATCTTCGTTGTTCCCAAGTGTTCCAATTCCACATACTTTAGGCTACTTGAAGGAATTACTGAACGCAAATGGTTTCGACAACAAAATTGATTGAATATATTGAGCTTACATCGTTATGTATGAGACAAAATTGTTTTCACTTTAATAACAACTTTTTTGAACAGCGGGAAGGTACAGCAATGGGTATCCATTGTCTCCATTTCTGGCTTTTTCAGCAGGTTTGAAGTGGAGACTAAGAATCAGTTTGAGTATTTTCCAAGAGTATGGTTTAGGTATGTGGATGATATTTTTGCTGTTTTTGACACACATTCAGATACCATAGATAATTTTATTTCTAAGTTAAATAATCGTTTTCCTTCCATTACATTTACACATGAAATTGAGAACAACGACAGATTACCATTTCTAGATGTATTAGTTATTAGAAATACTAATAATTGCCTGGAATTTGATTTTTATAGGAAAAATGCCACTACACGCAGATATATTCCTAATGAATCATCTCATAGTAATGAAAATACAATGGCTAGTTTAAATTTCTTAGTTCATATAGTACTTAGTTTTCCACTTTCCAACGAAAGATATGAAATAAAAAGAGATTACATTAGTAATGTAGCTGAGTGTAATGGATATTCTCCTTCACTAGTTGATAAAATAATTAGAAAACGTAGGTATAGGTTAATGATTTCTGAAAATTCGGCATTTCAAGTGGAGAAAGATACGTCAAAATATTTTTCAATACCGTTTGATAGACAGTTATCCCGTGGTCTAAAAGGAATTTTTAAGAATGTCAATTATAACCTTGTGTATAGTGCTAATAATAAATTACAACAATTATTAGGTAATCCAAAGGATAAAACACCTCTACTGGAAAGGTCGTGTATTTATGAAATTTCGTGTAAAGATTGTAATCAGAAATATGTTGGGCAAACTAGAAGATCAATATTAACTAGATTTAAAGAACATTTGGCTCAGATAAGATATGGTAGACCGGATAAATTTTGCGTTGCCGAACATATTGTTGATAAAGAATATTGTATAGATCTTAATAACTTGAAATTAATTAAACAAGTCTCAAATTACAGGCAATTACATGCATATGAAAGCATCAGAATTAATAAATGTAAAGATAGTATGAACAGAGACAACGGTCCAATTGCTTCAAGTTCTTTGTTCCTACTACTCTAGTGGCAAAAATCTAACTGTTACGCTCGGTGGACTCGGTTGGCTAGATCTTGCCACGCCCACTCTATGCCTACTGAGCGAGTATATAAACGCTCCAATTGTAGATTGTATTTTAGTTTATAATCATCTGCTGATGATGCTACCATGGTTAGCGAAACGCACGTCCAGTGTAAAAGTAAAAGTGTTTTGGTGTATTGTGGTGATTTAGTGTTTTATTTTGCTGTGTAACACCAAAGGTTCCAACCCTCAACTGCAACCTGCATAATATGCCAAATATTAAAGTTTATAAAAAACTGAGTTTACGAATAAAAGGTGATATAATTATATAGAGGTTGCTAAAAAAATCATGAAAATAGGGCTAAAAATAACAAAAATATAACTCTTGAAATTTGACCAAAAATTCCTCCGTTGCGTTTTTCTGCATCTGAGTGTATCTTATAAATTTAATCTACTACCTGTGTTGCCATATTATCAAAATATTATGTTTCTTACATAAAAATTTCCAAAAAGATTTTTCAAAAAATTACAAATTTTCAAAAAAGAAAGATTTGCAAAAAAAATCCTCGGAGAAGAATTTTTAACCTAACCTCACCCCCCAAATTATTTGAACTTATTTAAGACTCACCCTATATACTATTATTTTATGAAATGAAAACTTTTTTCTAGCACGAAATCTCTAAAAAATAAAAACAATATTATTAGATGTTTCTTTATAAGCACAGTATTCCTAAAAATGTACATATAACTTCAACCTCGTTTACTGCTGCGTTTTACCGACAATTCCTTTTTTCTATCGCCTTTATACGACGCATTCTTTCCCGCACACGTAAAATTCTACAGATTTCTGGCGCACAACAACAACAACAGGTAACAAATTGTGACGTTAAAAACCCCATACTTTGACGACGCCATTTTAAAACAGCACTGTTGTTAGTTCCGGGAGGCAGATAAATTTTAACTTTAAAAGAAATTTATTTTATCGCAAAGTGCGGCATTTTGTCGAGCAAATTGGACACTTAGGGTGATTTAGTACCGTCACAGTACGGCCATTCTGCTAAGGGAATAAATGTACTTTAGGACGTATTTATTGGCCAGGTTTTTGCTTAAGGTGCAATAAAAGAATGGTCAAGTCAAGGAATTGCTCTATAAATTACAACAAAACTTAATTTTGGTATTTACCAAAAAAAAAACAGTGTATGCACTATATGCGCATATTTGAAGTAAAACTTCTAACTAACAGCTATTATATTAAAGAATAGGCCTTTAAATTAATTTAAAAAAAAAGAGAAGACATTTTGAACCTAACCAACAATTTGGGTAGTCTGTTTTTGTTTACATGTTTTGTTTATAATTTATAACGATTTACAGTAATTTTGTTAAATTATAAAAATATCCTCGTCGATTATTGCCTTAAAATAAATATGACAGTGTTCTTCAATGAAAATGTGAGTTGCTTAACTCTAATTATGAGCTAGCAAATGAGTTAGATGCTTTACCTAAACCGTTATTCAGAAGCTACAAACCTAACGATGAAAATATGCATGAAAATTTACTTCCTAGCACACAGCTAGAGGATATTGGTACACATCGAGTACAGTATCAAGTTCATTATATTGATTTTCTTAGCTTTAATTTAAATGTTTTTTGCTGTTTGCACGATCGTGCAATCCTTAATACTTTTTTTCTCGCTAGCTCGCCTGTCAAGGCCGTGAATTGTCAAGGCCGCGTCCGTCGTGTCACCGCTTTGAATTTTTGCTCCCATCGCGCGTAAAGAAGTTTCCCTTCAAAAAGAGAGTGCGCATCATATATTTCAAGGTTATGAGTATATATTTACAAAACATATTTTTCAAATTCCTAACCACTACAGAGAAGAAAATAAAATTAAAAATATTCGTATAAAACCAAACCAAACCAAACTTCGTTATTATTATTGGACAAATATGTCCAAAAATATAGAACAGTATGCTTAGGACTAGAGAGAAAATAAGAGTAATAGCATTTCCCTTCCACACACGTCATTTTCTTTGTTTATTTTTCTTCTCGACAACCTGCTAGATCGTTTTCATAAAAATTCAACGAATAAAGACGAAACGCCGGTACAAAGAAAACATCTTTGCTCTCTGCTGGCGCGCTGCCATAAACAATACTCTCTTGTTCTGACTGGCGTATTCCTCGGAAAGAGATAGAACCAGGTATTCCATAAAATCATGCAATTATTTGAATTTTTTTATGAATTATGCATGGGAAAGATGAGTTTGGCGCCGATCCGTGGATAACCGTCGAAGGTAAACTTTTTTAAGAGTCGAAGGTAAACTTTCTTGCTTATACGTCGGATATACGGCAGAAAGTTCAAAAAAATAGAAAAAAAGGAGAAAGTTGTGTAAGATCTGTCAAGATGTGTAGAAAGTACATGATAACGTATATTTTGAGAAAAAAAGTGTATGAATGTAATATTTATTTATTTATTACAAAATATTGAATAAGATTTGTTAAAAAAAAAGGAAAAAAATGACCAAGTTAAAGAATAGGTCTATATATTTCAACAAAACTTAATTTCAATATTTACCTAAAAGAAGAAAGTGTGTATCTTCTATTTTAAAGTTATGAATATATTTTTAAAAAGACATTTTTCAAATTCCTAACCACCATAGAAAGCGAAAAAGAAAATTAAAATATTCAGATGAGTGAAAAGATCAATTAAAATATTTTAGCCAATAGAGAAGCGTTGTTTAACTCTCGGAATTCAGCCTTCGTTATTACTATATCTGGCTAAAAAATAATGAACAGTATACGTAGGTTTAGAGAGAAAATAAGAGTAATAGCACTACACTTCCACACACGTCATTTTCTTCGTTTATTTTTCTTCTCGACAACATGCTCGATCGTTTTCATAAAAATTCAACGAATAAAGAGAAAACGCCAATACAAAGAAAACATCTTTGCTCTCTGCTGGCGCGCTGCCATAAACAATATTCTCTCGTTTTCACTGGTGTATTCCTCGGAGAGAGATAGAACCAGGTATTCCATAAAATCATGCAATTATTTGAATTTTTCTATGAATTATGCATGAGAAAGATGAGTTCAGCGCCGATCCGTGGATAACCGTAACGAGTCGAAGGTAAACTTTGTTGTTTATACGTTGGATACACGGCAAAAGGTTCGAAAATTAGAAAATAAGGAGAAAGTTGTGTAAGATCTGTCAAGGTGTATAGGAAATACATGATGACGTATATTTTGAGAAAAAAAAGCGTATGAATGTAATATTTATTTATTTATTACAAAATATTGGCTTAGATTTACCTTGAATAAAAATGAAAGAAATGACCAAGTCAAAGAATAGGTCTATATATCTCAACAAAACTTAATTTCAGTATTTACCTAAAAAAGAAAGTGCGTATCATGTATATTAAAGCTATGAGTATATCTTTACAAAACACATTCTTCAAACTCCTAGCCATTACAGAAAACAAAAAAAGAGTGGGAAATATTCGGATGTGTGAATAGGTCAGTTAAAACATCTTAACCAATAGAGAAGCGTTGTTTCGCCCTGAAATTCTGCCTTCTTATTAGTATATCTTTCATTATTATTTGTCTAAAAAATAATAAACAGTATACGTAGGTTTAGAGAGAAAATAAGAGTAATAGCATTACACTTCCACACACGTCATTTTCTTCGTTTATTTTTCCTCTCGACCTGCTAGATCGTTTTCATAAAAATTCAACGAATAAAGAGGAAACGCCAATACAAAGAAAACATCTTTGCTCTCTGCTGGCGCGCTGCCATAAACAATATTCTCTCGTTTTCACTGGCGTATTCCTCGAAGAGAGATAGAACCAGGTATTCCATAAAATCATGCAATTATTTGAATTTTCCTATGAATTATGCATGGGAAAGATGAGTTCGGCGCCAATCCGTGGATAACCGTAAAGAGTCGAAGGTAAACTTTGTTGTTTATACGTCAGATACACGGCAAAAGGTTCGAAAAAATAAAAAATAAGGAGGACAAAGTTGTGTAATATCTGTCAAGGTGTGTTGAAAACACATAATAACGTATATTTTGGGGAAAAAAGTGTACGGATGTAATATTTATTTATTTATTACAAAATATTGGATAAGATTTATGTTAAAAAAAGAAAGAAATGACCAAGTCAAAGAATAGGTCTATATATTTCAACAAAACTTAATTTCAGTATTTACCTAAAAAAAGAAAGTGCGTATCGTCTATTTTAAAGTTATGAATATATTTTTACAAAACACGTTTTTCAAATTCCTAACCACTATAGAAAACGAAAAAGAAAATGAAAATATTCAGATAAATGAAAAGGTCAGTTAAAATATTTTAACCAATAAAGAAGCGTTGCTTAACCCTCGGAATTCTGCCTTCTTTATTACTATATCAGTATAAAAAATAATTAATAGTATATGTAAGTTTTTGAGAGAGAATAAGAGTACCATGTATTACCCTTCCACACACGTCATTTTCTTCGTTTATTTTTCCTCTCGACAACCTGCTTGGTCGTTTTCATAAAAATTCAACGAATAAAGAGAAAACACCGATACAAAGAAAACATCTTTGCTATTTGCTGGCGCGCTGCCATAAACAATACTCTCTCGTTCCGACTGGCGTATTCCTTGGAGAGAGATAGAACCAGGTATTCCATAAAATCATGCAATTATTTGAATTTTCCTATGAATTATGCATGGGAAAATGAGTTCGGCGCCGATCCGTGGATAACCGTAACGAGTCGAAGGTAAACTTTGTTGTTTTTACGTCGGATACACGGCAAAAGGTTCGAAAATATAGAAAATAAGGAGAAAGTTGTGTAAGATCTGTCAAGGTGTGTAGAAAATACATAATAATGCCTCTTTTGAGAAAAAAATGTATGGATGTAATATTTATTTATATATTAGAAAATATTGAATGGGATTTATATTTAGGTCTCTTAAATCCCCGTGGGTATCATGCTGTGTTTTTTTTTTGGTCCATCCAATGTCAGTCTTTTTTGCCAGTGTGTAGTCCATTAAAATTTGAGGAATTTGATTTTGTGGATAACATCTCCCAGTGAGCAAAGTTTTGTCATATTTAGCGAACATTAGGGAACAGTTACGTATCTGCGTTTTATCGCTTCATATTAGGTAAAAAATGGGCTTGGTAACGTAACAAGGACATCACTTATAACACATTTACCTTAAAGGAATAAAATGCTCTCTGGGCTATGACCTAGGTCTTTTGAACTGTCGGATTTAAGTGTCCAAGTTTTACATGCACTGGTAGTGATTTGAATTAATAAAAACAGACAAAAACCTACTGTAAACCTGTAATTTCAAACCTTTTATAAATATTTGTATAAATGTTATTTAATTTTTATGTCTTCTTATTTTGAAGATATAAAAATAAGGACCTACACCTTAATTTATTAATATTCCTTTTCTGTATTATACCATACTCTTATTTATTAGGGTTTACCTTCGTCTTTATAAAAATGCTATAAATTTTATTTAACCGTCAAAAAAATACAACCTCCGTTTTTCGACTCCATTAAACTGATTAAACGATAAATTACACGGCAATGTCTCATCGAGTCAAAGTTCTTTTAATATCATTGAAATGCCACAACTTTTTAACTAATTACCTTTTCACTTTTGCCCTCAAGTTTTTTCCTCTGTTTTCCCTGCTTTTCCTGCTACCTGTGGTCTTGTCCTGTGCCCTCGGTTGTATTCCCGAGGGTTATTTCGGAGTCCGGAGTATCGAAATTAGACTAGTCACGGGACTGTTAGACGAAAGAAAAAGACACGCATAATTTGGTAATTAGAGGACCTACGTTAGTTGTGTTAAACAATGTAATTGAATATATTAAGTAAATAAATGGAATAAATTACTGGTTTCAATTATAGTTCATATTTAAGAGTTTTTTTTTTAAGAAATTAGTAATTTTACACATATTTTGTTTTGTAAATCAGTAGTAATTTTAAAAAAAAAATTAACAGTGGATTTACTATTTCAGTCAAACAACTGTTTATTTTCTGTCAATAATAACATGTATTAATAATTTATTTTTCAAATATCTTGAGAACGGCTAATCGTTGCGATTTTTACCAAGAGGTTTTTTTGCGTATAAAGGGCGGAAATGTATATTTTTCACTCAGTAGTTTTATACAAGTACAGGGTGTCCCACTAAGAATAGCTCTCGACTGTATCTCGGGAAGTATTAGCCTTAGGGCCTGCGGAAAATATATTTGCAACTAAAGAGGCTATGAGAAATTGCTCGAAATTATTTTCAAGAAAATGGAGTTTTTGACACAATTTTGTCTAGATAAGGGATACTATAAATGATAGATTCATAATCTTCAGTAAATTTTGAATATTTTTTGTTAGATCCATTTTCCGCTATCTACCAAAATAAAGTGGTGGGGAATAGATCTGTAAGGTCGCAGTGATTAACCCCCTTCCCACTAATTCTAATTCTAAAAGTGATGGGGAAGTTTAAATCTGTTTTTGTTTAAATATTATCAACTCCGGACTGGATAATCAGAATTCAACAAGCGGGGGCTTGTTTAAAAGAACGTTTCTTACTCTATATTACACCATATAAATAATAATAATAAGGTTATGAACGTAGACGCTAGGGGGCGCTGTCTTACAATTAAATAAACATTGCGCGTTTTTTCGAAAAAAATTAAATGAGTAAAGTGTATGTAATTTTAGCTGATAGTAAAGAGTAATAAAAGTTTAAAAAGCCCTCGAAAACCGCATCTTGAAAATTATAATAAATACAAAAATGGTCATAATCAAGAGCGCTACTGTAACCGTTTTATAAAAATAATATAATTAAGGGCTCATTTTTTCGTATTTATTATAATTTTGTTAATATCTTCAGTTTCAAAGAGGATATCACGATGCGGTTTTTGCTGACTTTTTAAGCTTTTATTACTCTTTCCTATCAGCTAAAATTACATATACTACCGCATTTAATTTTTTTGAAAATAACGCGCTATATTTGGTAAATTGTAAGACAGCGCCCCCTAGCGTCTACGTTCATAAGCTTATTATTATTGTTAATATGGTATAATATAAAGCAAGAAACGTTTTTTTTAAACAAGCCATCGCTTGTTGGATTCCGATCATCCACAGTCCGGAGTTTAGGCTGTCTAAAGAAGATGTTCTTTTTCTGTGTTCTCTATTATTTCTCTGGCAGTCCTATATGCGCCTTCCCAAGATTCTGTGCTCATTACTAGATTTTCCATCATGTTAGAAATATTAAATGTAAATCCTGAGCGTATTTGGAATTGATGTCTTTGTTGACTCCATCGGAAACAGTAGTATAGGGTATGTTCAACGTCGTCCACTGTTTCACAGTATTTACACAGATCAGTACTATATCTTTTCCGTTTGTAGAGATACTGTCTAAAACACCCGTGACCTGAAAGTGCTTGCGTTAAATAATAGTCCACTTCACATTTCGAGTTTAGCCATGTCTCCATGTCTGGGATAAGCTTGTGTGTCCAGCGTCCGTACTTTCTGTTGTCCCATTTTTGCTGCCAGCGTTTCACTAAGTTCTTTCGGGCTTCATCTTTTGCAATACCCTCATAAACTTCAAGCCTTTCTATTATTTGCAGTTCTATGGGAGGAATTTTTGATATTATATTTACAGCCTCTCTCGATATTGACCGATACGCACATGCAACTCGGATGCATGCAGTTCTTTTAATCCTAACCTAGTTTTTGCACAAGTCTTTTATTTTCTGTCACTTTGTGCCACGCTGGAGCCGCATACAGAATTTGTGAGTGCGCCACACCCATAAGAACCCTCCTTCTAGACGATTTTGGTCCTCCGATATTTGGTAAAAGTCGGCTTAATAAACGTGTGGTGCCCTCGACCTTTTGTATAGTTTTATTAATATGCTCGGCAAAGGTTCGTTTTGTGTCCAGCCATACGCCTAAATATTTAATAGCTTGTTTTGGAATAACTATAGTGTCTGCTATCTGAAACGTTATAGGAGATAACTTTCTTTTAGTGGTTAGGAGAACAGCTTCGGTCTTTTTCGGGGCCAATTTCAAGTTTCTGCTAAGCAGCCATTTACATGTTCTGAGCAGCGAGGTATTAACAACATCCATTAATATACATTCATTTTTGGCTACTGCTACCATAGCCACGTCATCTGCAAACCCTATTAATGTAACACCTTCAGGCATTTCTACTTTTAGCAAAACATCATATAAAATGTTCCACAATGTGGGACCCAAAACTGAGCCTTGCGGAACACCACTATTTATGGTTAGCGTTTTTGTAATATTTTCAGCTTCCATTTGTATTGACCGATCTGAAAGATATGATGATATGATCTTAATCAAGTTCTTCTCGATGCCTCTTCTATCTAGTGCCTCTAGGATTTGTTGCCATGAGGCGCTATTGAATGCATTTTGCACATAAGGGTGATAACTGCACAGATTTTTCTGTTCTTGAGGAGCAAAGTTTGCAGCATCATCCGCAATTTTGAGTACTTCACGTATGGCATCAACAGTTTGTCGACCCTTTCTAAAGCTGCAATTGTTTTTCGGAGAGACTTTATCGGCCATGAGATTTTCTTTTAGCTTTCCCACATGTTCGTAGATTTTCACGTCCAGTAAGCTAATGGGTCTGTATGCTGTTGGATCATGAATTTCTTTGTTTATTTTAGGTAATAAAATAAGTTTAGCTTTCTTCCAATCAATAGGGAACTTGAATTTATAAGCCATTTGATTGTATACAGAGAGTATATACTCAGGGTTTAGTTCTGCTATAATTTTTAATACTTCAGCAGGCACTTTTCCAGGTCCGGGGAATTTGTTATTTTTAATCTTATCACAGGCTTCTTTCAGTTCTTTTTGACTAAAACTAATAATCTTATCACTAATATCACAGCTAAATATCACAGTATCGTGTTTTGGAAATAAATTACTAACTACTTTTTCCGTAAAACTCATAGTGAGTTTCGGATTTGATTTGAATCCATGTAATTTCTTCATTACAATTTTGTATCCATTTCCAAATATATCACAGTCAATGGTATCACAAATTGTTTTCCAACAATCCTATTTAGCTTTTTTATAGAATCTCTAAGTTTTTTCTTTTGGACTTTATATTCGTCCCAAAGTTGGGTAGAAATGTGCAAACTTTGATGGGTGTGTCTGGTATAGTTTCTTCTCATTTTGATACATTCCTTCCTTAGTTTGGCAATGTTGTCATTCCACCAATATACTGGTGGCCCTCTTTGACACGTTCTTTTCTTTGGCATTGACTTATTGCAGAGCAACTTTAAATTTTCTGAGAATGTCGTTGGAGAGATGTCTTTTACGTCAATCTTTTCTAGGGCATTTATTAGGTTACTCTTATTGAGTTTGGGTACTTTCCAGTCTGGCTCTTTTTGTTTGTTGCTATGCGTGAACTCTATGTTTTCAATCACATAAATTATATAATTATGAGGACTGAGGGATTCTTTATCGCTCATTTCCCAGTTAGTTATATTTATTCCTTCTGTCATAATAGTGAGATCTAATATGGAACCATAGCTTCCACTCTGGAAAGTTGGATTGTTACCTATGTTGACTATCATTAGGTCGTTTGCAGCTAAACAATCTGTTATTTTTTCACCTCGTGTATCGCTAAAGGTCATCCCCCATTGGTGCGATTTTCCATTAAAATCTCCGGCTATTAGTGTGGCCTTAGTGTTTCTTGTCCTTATTTGAAATTCGATACTACTTAGCATCCAGTAGCAACAGTCCGGAGTTATCAATATTTAAATAAATACAGATCTAACTTTCCCCAAAACTTTATTTTGATAGATAGGGGAAAATGGCTCTAAAAAAAATATTCAAAATTTACTGAAGATTATGAAGCTATTATTTATAGTATCCCTTATCTAGGCAAAATGGTGTAAAAACTCAATTTTTGTTGGAGTTGCGACCTCTAGCGGTAATTCCACAAACTTCAAAATAATTTCAAGCAATTTCTCATGGTCGCTTTAGTTATAAATATTTTTTTCCGCAGGCCCTACGGCTAATACTTTCCGAGATACAGCCAATAGCTATTCTTAGTGGAGCATCCTGTACAGACGAAAAGTTATTATTCTTAAAACCAGTTAAAATATATGTAAGTGAAGCCCCCTACAAGTAGCAGTCAAATTGACATTAAAATCAAATTTCTTATGTCAAAAAAATATCCATATACTAATTTTTATCCAAATGTTTATAATAGCTCAGAAATTATTTTTTGAAAAAAATCGAAACAAAAACACACCTTCTATACTTGTATCTCCAAAACTAAGTATTTTAGGATATACTCGTACATCTATAGGAACTTTTTAACTTATTTTTATAGATAGAATATGCTGCCGAAGTTTCCCGAATACAATTCGGACCACCCTGTATCTAAACCATCTTATTAATACTAGATTTAACTAAAACCAATAAATCTTCTTTACCAAACTCTCTTTGAAAGGACAGAAAAAAGACGCTCAAACTTTGTCGAAATAAGTTCTGCACTTATTTCTAAAAAACCTCGAGAAAAGTTCAAACGGAAAACGGGAATAAAAAGTTTTCCTAATGACTGCTGTCCGGAGCAGTAAAATATAGATTAAACTTTATTAAAAATTTCCTCCTGTTAATTTTCAGTCCGTACTTAGATTCGAATGCCGTGCAAATGACACGCTTGATTAGTAGCGAACGGACTCGACCTTTGTGTCAGACACTGCAATTTGTTTTAATGCTGTTTCTTTTTTAGTTCGTTCCCGTATGAATTCGAAAATACGCGTGTATTTTTTCGTTATTCCTGGCGCTGAATGCGAATAATTAATGTTCGACTGCGACATGCTGCTGACATGATTTATATTAAAAAGAAAAAGTGCGATTCATATCTGGTTAAGTTATGAAAATTTATTTTCTTTGAGTTGATAAAGTATTATTTGTCTTTGAGATATAATAAACGTAAACCATGTTAATAATAGTAATTATTAATATTATACAGAGTAATCTAAATTGTAGTAGATACAGAATGTAAAATTTAATTTTTAAATTCTTTTCCAACATCGACATTTAGCTGAAAATTGGTGTCTGGGTATTTTTGTTACTAATAGGGGGCGCCAATATAGTCTATCCGACAACAAAATCCTTGATGTGTCTGTTTTTTTAATTTTAAAGTAGTTTGTTTAATTATACAAAGAAGTTAGTGGGTACAGTTAAAATAACGGAACGCATAGCAGAAAATTAATATATTTAAAATTTGAGTGACAGGTGGTTACTTCAAAATATTGTGAAAAAAAACTAGTTAAACTGAGAATAAATAGTTCGACAGAGAATTTGAATATAGTCTCGTATCTGTTGCTTGTCTATATACAGCAGTGCTAATGGATCCATCGCTTCTACTGACAAGAACATCCAGAAACGGGAGACAGAAGTTTTTCTCTTTCTCAATTGTAAATCTGATTGAATTATTTCGTGAATTAAAATGATTAAGAAAAGAATCCAACTGTCTATCAGTTCCGTTCCAGATTATAAAGGTATCATCAACATATAGAAGCCAGATTTAAGGTTTTACGACCGCGGTACTAGTGGCATTGGTCTAGAACCATTCCACATCGCTGTAGAGAGCGAGAAACCCAAAGGTAAACCATCATTTTGAGCATAAATCTTTTCTTTAACTTGAAAATAAGAACTATGCAGACAGCACCTCAAGAGCTCCATCACTCCCCTAAGAGGCAGCGCAGTCCTTACGTTCCTAAGTATATCTATAAAATGTTTAGAGTTCTTAACAGATGAAGACGTTTTTTCTTAAGAATGGTTGGACAATTTGAAGGAGAAATCTACTTAAATTGAAAAAATGAATCTCTCGAACACAGTGGCACACCATCTTTGTGAATTTTCGGTAACCCATAAATATGTGGTGGTTTACTGTGATGTGGTTTATTTGTTATTATATTTATCAATATATATATATAACTTATGTACAAATACAAGTTTGTAATATTCCACAGGAATAAATAAAACAACATAAGTAAAACAAACTATTTTATTAATAATAACACTTACCGAATTTTATACCTTAAAGGTTGATTAATTAACTTTAATCTTAATTTTTTTAAGCCAGTACCTTTTGACTTATTTTTTTTCAGTTCTGAAATCCATTATTTACCTATCGTGTGATATGGTTATTTTACAGCTACTCCAGTTTTTAGTATATGTTTATCTATAACGATATGGTATGCAAACTTTACTGATGGTAACTTTATTGGTGTATAAGACTTTCTGCCTGGGAAGCGAGTATTAACTATAACTGTGCTCTGGGTCTACAGTTAATTTTCGCTCGATTTTTCCTCCACTTGGCTTCAAAAGATACAAAACACACGTAATAACACGAATCAAAATGCATCGTCTTCCAAAACGCAGGGTATTTGACATAAGTTGACACAAAATTATAACCTTAATTTGGCAAGATTTTGACAAGCCTCTAAAATCTAAAGGCGAGTTCATACGCATCGGCGTCCGTTTTTCATTCATCGTTTCGTCAAACCAATAAAATTGAAATATGATTTGTCATTTTTCAAATAAACCAATAAAACTGGTTGAAAACAACAAGAGACGACGCATGACAGATTTATATTTAAACCCATTCTTGGTTAACTTAAAAATATTAGAAACTTTTTTTAGTAAAATAAATAGATTTGTATGGACGTCATCTGCTTTTCTTCTGTCTGTCGAAATCTTACCTGAAAAAAAAACACTTGATAACGGTCAATGAACTTCTGACCAAAACGTTGTGCAAAACATAATAAATAAAGACAATAAAAGTCCGAAACTCTTTTAGTTTTAATACTGAATCATTGTTTACCACATTCAAAATAAAGTTCTAAAAAGTTTTCTAAAATATACAGGAAAATCTAAAAAAATGCACGATTTTGAACATCTTTTTTTTCAACAAAATCTCATGAAAAGTATAATAAGTATAATCACATTTACTCACAAACGTGCCGAATACAATAGTCGATAAAATTAACGAAATAGAAAGCCATGCCTGAGTTTGCATGAAAATTGCACCGCCTGCCCCTAAACCGCTCGATATATTAAAGACGACAGCTGAGTGACTGGCAAATTAACTAACAAAATGATTTACTAGGCGGCTGACTCGACTACACTGTTAATTGAGATTCTACTATCTCGGCGGTAATAATATGCCCGGCGAATTAAAGCTAATCGACCGTAGCCCAAACTACTTTATTAAGGCCGTTTTATTTACGTATTGATGGAGATTACTGACCGAGATTGAAATTTATATTAATATAATATTTAAAACGTCGATATTTAGTTACTAGTTTTCAGTATATAATATACAACAATACAATGATTTTAGTTTAAGTGTTTTGGTTTTGTAAGAAACTGGATTTTCCTGACAATAACCCTCTCCTCCCCTCTCCTCTCCTCTCCTCTCCTCTCCTCTCCTCTCCTCTCCTCTCCTCTCCTCTCCTCTCCTCTCCTCTCTCTCCTCCTCTCCTCTCCTCTCCTCCTCTCCTCTCCTCTCCTCTCCTCTCTCTCTCTCCTCTCCTCTCCTCTCTCCCTCTCCTCTCTCTCCCTCTCCTCTCCTCTCCTCTCCTCTCCTCTCCTCTCCTCTCCTCTCCTCTCCTCTCCTCTCCTCTCCTCTCCTCTCCTCTCCTCTCCTCTCCTCTCCTCTCCTCTCCTCTCCTCTCACTCTCCTCTCTCTCCTCTCTCTCCTCCTCTCCTCTCCTCTCTCTCCTCTCCTCTCCTCTCCTCTCCTCTCTCCTCTCCTCTCCTCTCTCTCCTCTCTCCTCCCTCTCCTCTCCTCTCCTCTCCTCTCCTCTCCTCCTCTCCTCTCTCTCCTCTCCTCTCCTCTCCTCTCCTCTCCTCTCCCTCTCCTCCTCTCCTCTCTCTCCTCTCCTCTCCTCTCCTCCTCCTCTCCTCTCACTCTCCTCCTCTCCTCCTCCTCTCCTCTCTCCTCCTCTCCTCTCCTCTCCTCTCCTCTCCCTCTCCCTCTCCTCTCCTCTCCTCTCCTCTCCTCTCCTCTCCTCTCCTCTCCTCTCCTCTCCTCTCCTCTCCTCTCACTCTCCTCCTCTCCTCTCCTCTCTCTCCTCCTCCCTCTCTCTCTCTCTCCTCTCCTCTCCTCTCCTCTCCTCTCCTCTCCACTCCTCCTCCTCTCCTCTCCTCTCCTCTCCTCTCCTCTCCTCTCCTCTCCTCACAACTTAACATACAAGGAAAATATTAGAATTTTGTTAAATTATTATTTCTCAAATCAATGAATTGGAATCAATGGACCCATATGATGGCCTTCCTGATTCCCAGATTTGTCCGTTCTCGATTTCTGTTTTTGGGGATTTTTGAAATATCAAATATATCGTGACAACTAACACAAGGTCGAACATCTAGAAAATGCTTTAATAATGCAAGCTATTAAATATTTGCAAACTTATCCTGTTATAATAAATTCCGTTATAAAAAAATGAAAAATATATTCAGAGATTCAAAAGTAAAATATATCAGGCCTAGCTACGTCGAAACACCGGTTCCCATTAGAATACCAAAGTTAAGCGACGTAAGGCGATACTAGTGGATGGACGGGTGATCGGTTCGAAACTCTATAGCGTGCTGTTGTCCAAAAAAAGTTAAAAGTGTAAAATCTATTGACACACATTGCTCATTCACGCCGGTTCGAGGCCGGATGAGATCGGATATCTCGTGAGTAAAAGTCGATTTAGACTCTTGCCAAGTCGGTAAGCCATTGACCATGGATCGAGGACCGCGGTTCGGATTTCGCGTAAACAAACTAGGCCCCGTCCAGATTAGCCCTGGCTGCAAAAAGGAGACCTTAACTGAAATCTTTTTTTAAAATATATCAATTCCAAATAAAATTTTAATATGTGTATGACTATTTTAGTAAATACCATTTTGATTTTTTGTTATTTATCACGGCCTACTAATAAGAAAATTATTTATTTTAAATATTGCAGTAAACAATTAGAATAAATATAGAGTGATATATATTTTTGAGATTAGAGCAAGGCGGATCATATTATTTACAAATATACAGGGTTTTCCATTTGAAAAAAACATAACTTTGGTTAATAGTTACGTAAAAAGTTCTACAAGAATCAGTTTTCAACTTCTCGATATCATCCATAATAACAGAGAGACAGGAGCTGTCCCAAATTGCAAAATTTTCGAAGAGACCCTGTAACTCAGAAACGAAGAGGGCTATGAAAATTTTGTTGACAGCATCTTCCGTTTGGCAAAAAAGTGGCACAGGTTTGTGCCAACCGCATCGTCCTATCTTTAGTAATAACAGAGATATCGTATTATTTCAACTAAAATGGGACACCCTGTACATGAACCTGAATAAAATTTGAAAACAACATTAAGCTTACGCTAATTTTGCGACCGATCCGGCGCCAAATCCAAAACATTTAAGCTCAGATATCGGGAGCGGATGCTCGTTCGAAACAAATGGCGGTCCTGGCCGCAACACCGCCTGACAAAGGAAACCTTTAATTAAATTATTAATATAATTGCGGAAATCCTAGTGAGCTAAGCTCCCGATGTGACGACGGTATATACCTTCGCCTAATTTCGTTTAATCTCCCTGGCAAAAGGGGGTGGAGAAGGGGGGTTAAAGAAGCTGTACCGGGGCCAGAAATTTAATAAGGCCGAGCTTTGTGACGTAACGGCGGCCATCTGACGTAATGACGGGCCGTTGCTAAGATGACGTCCTAAGGAATATGGAAGATGGCGGGGTCTAAAGGATGGCGTACACAGAGAGGTGTTTCTGAACGGTCTTGCCTTGACAACAAAAACTGTAGAGAGAGAGAATCAAAAATGTAAATAATAAAATGTTATAGTGGCAAATACCGGGATCAAGTACCTCTCCATTAAAATCGGAGAGTGTCTCAAGTCCCAAAACCCCCATATCTCAAGCAAAATCAGAACTATCTAGTTTAGGATTAAATATTGGTTCATGTACTGGTTATACTACTAATGTTAATATTGTAAATAAAAACTAGAATATGCATTGGTGTTAAGTTTGATATTTGTTATTTGTTTATTTTTGAATATTTCAAAGTAAATAATTAGTTATGATTTAGTTCTTCATTTTCCAAAAATCAAAATTCCAAAACAATTTTTCGGCATTTCGCACATTACTTCGCGTACCGTGTCATGGTAACGTAGGAAAATGAAAAAAGTGTCACTTCGCACATTGCTATCAATTCGCGAAACTTGTCATTTTTTGACGTTTGCAGAAAAATATATTTTTTGTAAAACTTGTCTAATATTTTAAGCTAAAAAAGTAAATTTAACGTTCAGTAAAATATATATTTCAAAGAGAATTTAAACAAAAAAAAATACAAAACCTGCAATCTACCGTCTATGGTCAGCTTTACAAGGCGATCTCTCGCTACGTAATTCTTTGGACGTATTTCTGTCTGGGTGCTCCCGTCTGATAAACGCTTAAAGTAGCGAGCTTTCGTTTAGAGACGCTCTTCCGCTCTTCTCGCTGCTGAAAATATTAAGGCCCTTGCTCTCCCTGTCCCATCGACCTTAATTAAATTGCACGTGCGGTTGTAAAATGCAGCGGTTTATGTGAGAGTCGGATTCAATTAGCCGGCGGGATTGTCCTAATGTAAAATATATTATTCGCTTGCAAAACAAATTTAGCTTAAAAATCCTGTTTAAACTTTAAATCAAGAAATATACCGAGTCGTCATCTTCATTTTTAGCTTATTCAACCATTTTCAATTATGGTGTAGCCTCGTATACTCTCGCATATTTAGATACTCTACTTTGTAGTTGAACCCATTGTTGTCTAATGTTGGCTACGCGGGCACAAGCTATCCCTGCTAATTTCTTAATATCATGGCCCCATCTCAAGTTTGGTCTTCTTCTAGGTCTTCTAAATCCTTGTAGGTACCATACCGTAATTTTGGTGGTCCCTGGGTTGTCCCTTATTGTTTCCAGGTGTCCTGCTTATTGCCACTTGAGGGATTTGATTCTGTGGATGACTCTACTACCTGTGTCTTTTGTCGTATCTACTCTATTCTTTTACGATCTTTCTTGTTTATTTCCAGCATACTTTGTTCCATTGAGCGTTGTGCGACCTGCAGTTTCCTTATAATATCCGTTTTCAGTGTCCATGTTTTACATACATAGATCATGACTGGTACTACACATTCGTAAAATATTTTTGGGTTAATTTTAGATTTGAATAAATTTTAATTTTAATTTGAATAAATTTAAATTTTTAATTTCTTCCACAAGTACTCAAAGATAGCAGCATATTCTGCAGATAAAAATAAGACTAGGTTATTATATCATAGTTCCGGATACGGAAGTGTTTTGATCCTTATTTCACGACCAATTAATGTTTTTGTAGTATCCTCATCTATTCTAAGGTTTATATATCCTCTATTTAACGTTTGATCTGCATTGGAGTGTCCTAATATCTTCCAAAGAACTGTTTTGGTTGTTTATTGACTTACGTCACATATATCGGAGTTTTGATTCTTATATTACGACCAATTTTTGCTGTTTAGTGTATGTTTTCGCTTTTTTTGAGACTTCTTTACATTTTTAAGAGATTTTTTGATGATTTATTATCATCCAAGACAGTTTAAAACATCTATTCCTACTCAAAACAGTTTAAAACATCATAGTTATTAGACTGAGATCATAAATTTGAAAGTATTTGTGCCAGAAACTATTTTATCATCATTTTTTTGCAGAAAAATTTGTGATTATTTGAAAAAAAATAAAAATTTTCCAAACTTATTATTTCAGTGAAATAACTATCTACTCAACGTGTTTATTTTTCGTCAATAATGACACGTATTGACTATTTCCATTCTAAATATCTTGAGAACGGTTGGTCGTAGCGATTTTTACAAAGAGATATTTTTTACGTAAAAAGTCACATAGATGTATATTTTCTTCCTCGGTAGTTTTATACAGGTACGGACAAAAAGTTATTACGCTTCAAAACAGTTAAAACACATGGAGGTGGCGCCCTCTACCAGTAAGAGTCATATTGACATCAAAATCAAATTTCTCATGTCAAAAAACTCCTAGACACCTATTTTCATCCAAATATTGACGTTACTTAAAAAATTACTTGGAAAAATCGAAATAAAAATGAAACTTCTACACCCTGTATCTCTGAAACTAAGCATTTTAGGACATACATTTATACGAACTTTTTTACTTATTTTTATCTGCAGAATATGCTGCCGAAGTTCCCGTAATACAGTTTGGACCACCCTGTATATTTATATTCTTCCACTATTTCCAGCAATTTCATTAATAGCATCCATTCCAGATTTCTATCAATAGCCGTCTGAAATATTTCATTCTAAAAGAAATATCTGAAGGGCAAACAGATATCATGTCCGGCAAAGGTACGAACTAGAATGAGAATCTTTACCAACAGAGATATTTATCTCAGTACCTATTATAAACAGTGTAACAAAATAATTACAGACTAGAGTACACAGACATATTCACAATGCGCTTTGTGTAATACAATTTAATTATTTACTTAGGTAACGTGCTGTATTAGCCATAATTCAATAATATATGAGAGGCATTTCATTGTTTTATAATTCTCAAGTATTTTCATGTAAAATATCTTTAGAAACTTTATATTGGGATTATTTTTTTACTCTAAGTTATCACATTTAGTTAGAATATAGTTAAAATTTCAAATAAAACATTCATAACGTTCAGTTGTAATTTTTTAAGTCTTGGGACAAAAGTTATATATATATAAAGTTATATACAGGGTGTTTCAAAACAAATGCGAAGAACTTCAGGGGGTGATTCCTTCACTGAACTTCACTTGAACTTCAGGGGGTTCAAAATAAAGGGTAGTTTGCTTCATAAACGTTGGGTCAAAAGTCAACCATTAGGGAGATATCGCGGTACAAAGATGGCGGAAAAATAATGTTTTTATTTTTTATCTTGAAAACGAAAAGAGATAGACTAATGAAATTTTACGGAAGCATTACTGTTATGAAAACACACTTTCTGGTAATTTTCTCACTTTTTTAAAATGAGTGGAAGGGGTTGAAATAAACTACCCCTATCATTCTTGTTAACGAAATTTAAAGAAAAATCTTATCAAACACATGCAAAAAAATTAATTTGGATAGTTTAGTTTGTTTAGAAACTTTTTTATCTCTTGTATTTTTTTTATAAAACTCACCGATTTGAAATTAAAAATAAAATGTAAAGCATTACATGTCAGGACTAAAAATATTTTTAGATTAAGAATCTAGTGATAATAATAATAATCTAGATAATAACGTATTGCAGTAGGGTAATGTCAAATAAAACAATATTAGAAACATCCTAAAAAGTGACAGCGGCCGACTAGATTTTTTCCTAAAAAAATTACAACTGCCCACTAGATTCTTTATCTAAAAATGTTTTTGTCCTGACATGTAATGCTTTACATTTTATTTTTTAATTTCAAATCGGTGAGTTTTATCAAAAAAATACAAGAGATAAAAAAGTTTCTAAATAAACTAAACTATCAAAATTATTTTTTTTGCATGTGTTTGATAAGATTTTTCTTTAAATTTCATTAACAAGAATGATAGGGGTAGTTTATTTCAACCCCTTCAACTCATTTTAAAAAAGTGAAAAAATTACCAGAAAGTGTGTTTTCATAACAGTAATGCTTCCTTAAAATTTCATTAGTCTATCTCTTTTCGTTTTCAAGATAAAAAATAAAAACATTATTTTTCCGCCATCTTTGTACCGCGATATCTCCCTAATGGTTGACTTTTGACCCATCGTTTATAAAGCAAACTACCCTTTATTTTGAACAAGGAATCACCCCCTGAAGTTTTTCGCATTGGTTTTGAAACACCCTGTATATTATAAAGTTATTAAGCGAGAATTCAATTTTAAATTGAAATACTTTTAATAGGGTATGTTAAATTTTAAAATTAAGTTTATTTATATGCACCTTAAAATTAAGTTAAAAAAAATTAAAATTATTCTTATACTAACAGGTCAGATCTAAATTAGTTAAGTAACTTAATCAAAGTTGCTTTTTACTTAAATATCAAATAAAGAGCACACGGGAATAACGATGAAAGTCAATTTTTTTATTAATTTGGTTGTGATGCATAATATTTTCCGTCTTAAAAAGTTACACCTAAATGGACGGGAATATCAATAGCGGTCACATAGAAACAGGCATTTAAAAATGGGGAAAACTATAAAAGTTCATGCGTAATCTGAATTAAAAAAACGCCTTTTCTCAACATTTATTGTTTTTCCTGTGTGCTCTTCAAATTTAATGCAGATTTGTAAGTGATGACTGAAAAAAAATGAATCGGACCGTATTTTACGTCCTGGTTTCGCACACACAGATGACTAATAGTATACAGGGTGGAGTCTCTCAGACGCCACGGAGGCGCCAAGGAGAACGACAGTTTTTATCGAAATGAAATTTTGTGAGCATGTGTAGATTAATTCAGAGCACTTTTTAAAAATATAGAGAGTTCTGCAGGGTTTCCCCAAAAAAAATTTCATGTGAAAGTTGTGTTTTTTTGTAATGGAACACCCTATATATCAATTGATTTTCGGATTCTGGGAGAGAAATAAAGATGAGTTTTATAAGAGAAATATATAACTAAAGGTGTCGACGACCTCCCGTAATCCTGCTGTTAAAACATGACAGCTGGTTTTTATATATAAGAACCAATTGTTATGTTTTACCAGCAGGATTACGGGAGGTCGTTGCAGCCACCATTAAATGTAAGGTTTTTGACATATTTAACATTTTCTAAAAATAAAGAACAATTTTTAAATAACATTAAAAGCTACCTAAATTTGAATTTACCCCGTATAGCCTAATATGTAGTTAAATTAATTATTGTACTTTAAATCAAATTAATACTCGATCCAAAAAGTTATACAGGGTCAAAACAAAATTAATATTGAACATTGGTCACCTTTAAAAGCGTGTTACTCTTTTACTCAGAGATAATTGAAGTGATTCTATTAGTTGGTGAATCAATTAGTTGGGGAATGCAGTGTGCAGTGTATAGTTGGTGAATGCAGTGTAACTTGCTTTTAAAAGTGACTAATGTTCCATATTAATTTTGTCTCACTCTGTATAACTTTTGGGTCAAATTTCAATTTAGTTTAACATAAAATGGTTAATGTAATTAAATATCAGGCTATACAAAGTCATCTAAAAGTTAGGTAGCTGTTATCGAAACTTAAAATTTACTTTTTATTTTCAGAAAATGTGAAATATGCCAAAATTCTTAGATTTTAAGTATATGCTTCTTTAATAAAACTCACCTTTATTTTTTTCCTAGAATCCGAAAATCAATTAATATATAGGGTATTCTATTAGAAAAAACACAACTTTGATGTGTAACTTTTTTTGGGGACACCCTCTATAATTTTATATATTTTTAAAAAATGCTTTCAGTTAACTTACATATGCTGCCAAAATTTCATTTCGATATAAACTACCTTTCTCCTTGGAGCTTCCGCGGCGTATGAGAGGCGACACCCTGTATAGTATTAAGTAATTAAATAAAATTAATATTACATATTATATACTTGTAGCACAAGACGGAATTACTTGCCAAATTTTATAGTTAAGGTAAATGGAAAATACCCTATAAATTTTGATTCTCAAAATTTGAGTGTCAAAATATACGTCTTTTGATGCATAAACGGACGTATCTTTTTCTACTTAGAAGTTTGATTTTTTTCACGGCTTTAAGAGTTTGTAGACCTGAGTACATGGTTTTAATTTCAATTCGATACCTCCACGCGTTTCCGAGATAAAGAGTCTTGACAAACAACAAAGAAATCCTGTAAGGGTTCCGTTTCTTCTTTTTAAGGTACAGAACACTAAAAATAAAAACAAACTCCCAAATATTGTCGTGACCTAGCTGGGGGGTTGCTTGCTAGGATCGCTATACCAGGTCCTCTCTTTCAATCAAAACAACAAACTATTAGAAAAATATCCATTTATTAAATAAAAGTATACTAACAATTTCAACAAATAAGTGTAGATAATAATTTCAGGAAATGCCAAGACTTAAGGGTTTAAGACTCAAAGAGGTACTTACAACAGCATCTTATCTGACTGGCTAACTTCTGTCTTCTACCGATTCACTAGCTACTGATTAACTGAGTGTCAACTTTGACTGACCATTAGACTGACTAACTGATCTGATCGTAACTAACCGACTGAACATTGGACTGCAACTGACTAACCCCCACTCACTGTCTTCAGCATACCCTTTTATATTTGTCCGCTCGTCCCAATCATCGGCGAGTGCATCATAAAAAGTTTTCTTTGTATATGTCTAGCACCGATGTTTAGTACGAGCTTGCCTTGAAACGTCACGCTACATCGACCTGACTTTAATTGTTTTAATTAACAATGTTTACTATAAGAACATGTCTAGGTCGACGTATACGTGAACGATTCCCTTGGGTCCACATCAAATTGGTTTACTAGAATTATATTTTACATTATTTTTTCCAACTTGTTATAAACCCAAGTTGGCCTATATTTAAGTCTTGATATGTCCCCCAGGCTTGGAGAGCTGGTCCCCAGCGATAAAAAAAATCATATGCTATAAATATTTTTAAAAAATAGGAAATACACACAATAAGTTCTTTACAAATACAAAAAATAAAAATATAAAAATTATCTTCAAAAGTAAACAGTTTTTTAATTTTGACACATTAAGTTATAACGTTACATAGCGTTAACTTTTCTATAATTTAATCATCTATATTCTCATATAGGACACCGTGCATACACTCAATTTCTACTACGTAAAACAAATTTTTATATAGGTATTATCAATAACAAAAGTAATAAAAATATCTAATCAAAACAAAAAAAAAGTCGTATCGCTGAAGCGATTAAAATTTCCAAGTCGTTCACCCTGTTGCCCTCCTACTGCCCCTACTGCAAACCCACCCAGATGAATGCCCGATAAATAACTAAACAGCCCCATATAGATCCAAGCGTCCCTCTTTACGTCAAAGCATCGAACAGAATGCACCCGGTGCAACAGCATCAACCCCCTCACCCCCCGACCACCGGAAATTTATTCGACCGCCGTTCTATATTTTGACGGAAGGGGGCGAGGGGGGTGAGTGCTCCAAAACAAACAAAGAGACCACTTCGGCCTGCTCTGCTTACCGCTCTGCTAATTCCCCTCAGGTACATATATATACGTCGATGCTATAGAGGGCTATGCAGCTGCTTCTCGTGTGGTCAGACGGCGAGTGTTTCTTTGTCTTGGGTAGGGCTGAGTAAAGAATGTATTTTGTAAGACTATTATATAAATATATGACAAAAAACAGCAGATTTAGTCGTGACTGACTAAGGTAAGAAAAAACTCAAAATTTTGGTGAGGATGTAGTCAATAATCATCACACAGGCTAATAAAACTACTTTTTCAATTTTTCAAGCTTTCGGAAATTTTATTATCATAATCAGTACCGTTTATCAAATGTATAAACAAAAGGCATTAACATTTTACAACTGTATAATAAGAAAAACAACTTACGAATGAGTTAACAAAACAACATCGTCTACACAATAAGGCCTTAAAAACTAACATCATAGGACATTGGAAACGCAAGGAAACTTCCTTTATAAAATATTAAAATACAATATACATCTAACGACGTTCTTCTTTAAAAAACAAAAAATACTAAAAATAATTGCTACATTGTTGTTTCAAGCTCGATCAAACAGTAAGTGTTTAATGCAGTACCAAAATGAAATAAACATTCTAGAACTCTCCTTATCAACTGATTTTTTATGTTGACATTTACTTCTTGTAACATTTTTTGCAAAACAAAAAACCTTTTGTTTATACATTTTCTAGAATGTGGAATGTTTAGAAGGGGAGTTAATCACCGCGACTTTATAGATGTATTGTGTGTTCCCCTTTCTTGAGTTATAACTCGTTATAACTCATCATACAGTCTCAGGGCTTTAACAAAAGCCAGTATCTAAAACGGCTCCACAGAGGCCAGCTCTCCATCCTCGACATCACGACATCAGTCGTACCAAAGTTCATGGCACGAATGGTCGTCGTCTCGGTGCACTCAGTGATAAGGTGTTCTGGTGTTTCCCCATTTTCCCCACAGAATCTGCATTCGCTGTTGTTTCTCAGCTTGAGCGTACTGAGGTGGTCGTTGAGAAGACAGTGTTCTGTTAGAAACCCCGTGACAAGATTGTTTTACTTAAATCAAGGAAAACCTCGGTCGTAAGTTATGAGGAACTTTTCGAGTGTCTTAGACCCATTCCAAGTTACGGATGGAGTCTTCCAGATTCTTCAGTACCGCTTTCAGTTGGTTCCCGTTTGGAAAACAGACGGTTCTGGTCCAGTTGATGGAGTGTTCGCTCCTTTCCTAGCTAGATCATTTGCTTTTTCATTGCTTTCTATCCCTTGGTGAACAGGCACCCAGAGTAAGAGGACTTATTTTCTTTGCCTAATTTGTTGAAGAACAGATAACACAGAAATTACAGCATGATACCCACGAGCAATTAAGAGACCTAGAAGAAGGCCAAACCTGAGATTGGACTATGATATTAGAAAATTAGTAGTGCCTGCATAGCCAACAATAGACAACAATGGGCTACACCGTAATTGAAAATGGTTGAATAAGTTAAAATTGATGATGATGATGATGGGTAATCATTAGTAGATATGTATATGAGGGAATGTCAAAATTATATGCCGTTTCTTGTATTCTTTAGCCTTCTTATCCTTTTTTTTTTCTTAATAAAATAGTATTTTTGCTTTAAATATCGACAGCTACAGACTAGAAGAACAAAAGGAAATATGTCATACTCCAAAATTAGTCATAACTTACTGGTATATGATTAACCAGTTTTAATTTACCTTGTATTTTGGCAAGTCATCTGATACAGTTCTTCTATTGCTACTTTAAGAGTCTATTTTAGCTTACCTTATAATTAAATATGGAAAAGTGGGTGTTTGTTGTATGGTGTTTCAATTAGTATTATTATTCCTAGAAATTGCATTATTTTTTAATCAAAAAGAAATTAATATAACTGTACTTAAACAGGAGGAGTTCTAAACATCGTATAGTCTTGGTTAATATGTATTAAACAAAACGTTGACCAAATACAAATCTAAGAAATCAAAATAAACAACTGTATCAAATTGCAAAATTGGGGTCCCAAAAAATAAAATACTAAAATTCTTTTTTTTAGTCCTAGTCTTTAAATCTAGTATAAGCAAACATCTCAACCCTCAGTTCTTGTTCTAGTTCTCTGTTGGGTCTAAGGAATTAGTAGGATTCAACTGGGAGAACTGTCCGTCGGTCAAGCTCCGGTCTTATTTAGGTAAACTAAACTGCATTAAATCTACTTCGGAGCAAGTAGGGCGAGCCTTGGAGAACGCTGTCTGACGAGGTGCATATTCAAATCGGATTTGCGCGTTCCGGATCGTAATTTAACAGCTGTAATTCTCTTATTTATAGTTTTAATTAGAGTTTAATTGCTATACTTGGTTATTTTTGAGTTAGTAAAACTATTTTTAATTGTAATATAACGAATAACGAGTAAAAAGTTCTAATCTTATTGTTGTCCAGAGATCAGAAATTTTTATAAATCTTATTATCTTTAGGAGGCTACTTTCTTCACTTCCATGGTCAGTGGGTATATTTGTTTTTAAATTATAAAATTGAGTTCTATTTTTTTTCATTACAGGATATAATTTTAGTACCTTACAGAATGTAGAATAAGTGGGAATCACTGCGACCTACAGATCTATTGTGTCCTCCTTTCTTGAGTTATAACTCATCATACAGTCCCAGGGCTATGACAAAAGCCAGTATCTGGGACGGTTTTATAGAGGGTAGTTCTCCATCTCCGATATCAGTCGTACCAAAATTCATGGCACGAATGGTTGTCGTCTCGGCGCACGCAGTGATGAGGTGTTTTGGTGTTACCCCATTTTCGCCACAGAATCCGCATTCGACGTTTTTCCTTAGCTTCAATCTACTGAGATGTTCAATGAGGAGACAGTGTCCTGTTAAAAACCCCTTGACAATCCGAAGATTGCTTTAACTTAACAGTTGTAATTCTCTTATTTCTGGTTTTAATTAGAGTTTAATTGTCATACTTGATTATTTTTGAGTTAGTAAAACTATTTTTAATTGTAATATAACATATAATGAATAAAAGAGTTCTAATCTGAGGGTTGTCAGAAGGGAGCAGAAATTTTTATAAATTCTATGATCTATAGGAGACTACTTCATTCACTTTAGTAGCTAGTGGGTATATTTGTTTCTAAAATATAAAATTGAGTTTTAATTGTTTTGAAGTGAAACTTCTTTACGCGCGCTGAGAGTAAAAATTCAAGGCCGTGATACACGGCCCTGAATGACAGCCGCGGAACGCCCGTGACGCGCGAGCTAGCGAGAGGAAAAGTGATAGCGGCAGTGTTGCCACAGCAACCCCATTCGGGGTAGATCTACCCCTTTGTAAAACAATTTAACTCCGCTTTTCGTGATAATCTATCCCGATGAAAAATAAGCTTGCTGCCACATTGATAATACATATAATTGTTAACGATCTGTGTTATACGCGACTAAAAAAATCACTATAATAAACTTAAAACTGTACCAACCTTGATTTCATGCATATTTTCATTGATAGGTTTGTAGCTTCTAAAAGCATCTAGCTCATTTGCCAGTTCAGAAATAGAATTTAGAGTTAGTAACTCGCATTTTCATTAGAGGACACTGTGTCATGCTAGTTACATGACGTCACGCTAGTTACATGCTACATATTAATATTATGTTGTAGAATACATAGAAAACATAATTATTCCCCGTATTTTTGGTTTGTATTTTAAAAATGATATAGTTTACATGAAATATGCATAATATACAGTTAATATAAATAAGTTAATATAAAAAATATATATACAGTTAATAAATAAAAATACTGATTAAGTTTTCATTTGGTTTTTCATTATTTCCTTTTGGTTTAAAAAAACGTTTCGGCTAACATTATAGCCTTAATTAGTGCTGTGTCATATGATTTTTTTTTTCATTTTAAACCAACAAAAGTAATGAAAAACCAAATGAAAACTTAATCAGCGTCTTTCCCGAACCTAAATCCAAAGAAAATCAAAAATTTTAGAGTAATTTTACATATAAAATGACAGCGATCTTTATTTCATAGTCATCGCTGACGCCTTTTTTTCTATGATTGTATTATCTGCAAGTATAATTTTTCGAAAATTGATACTTGCAAAATATACATATAAATTTTGTAAATGCAAATAATAATACATCACTATTAGTAGATATTGAATGTTTTTTTGTTAAATTAAATCGATTTTCAAACCAAAATTTAAAATATATTTTACATTTTACACATTATCTTATGTACCTATTCATTATTTGTATATTGTAAAACATTTGCTGCATTTGTATGGTTCATAGTTTATTTGCCAAAGTATTTATTACTATAAATATGTATATAATATATTGTATTTATTAACTGTATATTATGTATATTTCATGTAAACTATATCATTTTTAAAATACAAACCAAAAACACGAGGAATAATTATGTTTTCCATGCATTCTACAACATATTTATTAATCCGTAGTATCTAACTAGCGTGACGTCATAAATCTCGCTCCGTGGCTGTTCTACTAGAAACGACATTGGTCTGATATTTAGAAATGTCAAAAGCTGATGACATTTGACTTTTGACAATTATGCCATTTCGTGTTGATTTTTGTACGAAAAGGCAGAACTATGACTTGTTTTATCATTTTCCTTCTCTATTTTACGAAAGTAAAAAGAGTTACCTATCTGATTCGTTCAGTCATTCAATTTAAAGAATATCAGTAACTTTACTGATAGAGGGATTTTATATTTGCCATGTTGGTAAAAAATAACGCTCAAAATTCAAAGTTATTCATTTTATAGATACTAATAACAAGACAAGTGACATCTGTCTAAAAAAGACAGCCATTTAAAGTGACAATTTGGTTATGTAAAGTTTAGAGTGACAATTTTGATTATGCAAAAGAAATACATATTCTATGAGTTTACTGATTGCCTAACAATTAACATTAATTTAAAAATAAATCCACAACATGAATAATCATCCAAACATTTAAACAAAAACAGACCACACTAAACAAATTGTTGGTTAGTAGCAGTTAGTAATAGTCAGAGATATAGATAGATGTAATCTATCCGACCGGATAATAGAATTATCGTTTTTAAATAAAAATTAAAAAAAATTATAAAATTATAAGGTAGAATAGTATACGGTTTTATATTCATTCTAATTTTTTGCAGTTTATAAAAAGCATCCATAAATGCTCTCCTTCAAATGCTTCAATTTAATAGCTGTTATTAAGAAGTTTCACTTCAAATATGCGCACATAGTGCACACTCTTTTTTTTTTTTTTCATTACAGAACATAATTTTAGTACCTTACTAAGTTGCCAAATTGTAATAAAAAGGTGCCAGTAAATTACGCGAAGCGATTAGTCTGGAGCTGTGTGCGTTTTAACACGGCTCATAAAATTCCACTTAAGTTCGCCAGTGACTCAAACGCCCTTAAGGTCATATTCGGAGCCGGTGCCGAAAACTTTTCCAATTAATTGGTTATGAATGAGCATCTCTGCGATCGCGTATGTGGATTCCCGTCGTTTATAACGTCGATTTCTCGCTATAATTTCTCGCCAACTTTAATGAGAAACGTTCCTCGGCTTAAACGTGTTATTACCAGAAATTTCCAAAAATATCTTTAATGGCTTTTTTTCTTATTTACGAGTAGATATAAAAGAATCGGATTTCATTTTTGTTTTGGTTAAAAAGGTAACAAAATATAGAAAAAATAAAACTATGAATCATAAATAAAAATTCTAAATTGAGCCTCATCATTGACATCTCAGAAACTAGAAGAGATCACCGCGACCTTATAGATCTAATGTGTGTCCCCTTTTCTTGGGTAATAACGAGTTATAATTTATCACGCAGTCTTAGGGCTTTGACTAAAACCAGCATCAGAGGTTAGTTCTTCATACCAAAGTGGATAAGGTATTTCACTGAAAAGAAACTGATTAACAATAATAACTCGAAATTATAAATATTGGGCGCCAGGCATGAACAGAGAAAGAAAACACAGTTGTTTATTACTTAAAACTAGTGACTATATTCATTCATGATGTATCCTGATGGTAAATAGCATTGTACAATTTTAATAATTATTATAGTGGTTATATGTCGAGTAAAGCTATGTATGTAAATAATATTAAATATGTTCTATGAAAAGACTATGAAAAAATACAATGCGTGTAACGTTATAGAAAATATAAGAAAGGTAGCATTACTTTATTTAAATTGTTAAATTTTATGCGGTGTTAAATCTGATATGTTGCAACCTGTAGATTCTAGAATCTATGTCTGGTTATTCATCTGTTAATATAGGGTAATAATAATATCTATAGAAAGTAATACTATTACAAGGCGTAATGTAATGACACCTAAAATCTAAATCATATTGTAACTACTAAATCGACATAAATGTTCTTAATAATCTAACCACTAAATATAGTCTGTATGATATTATTTAAAATGTACGTTAAGTTAAGACTGAAAATCGACTGAAAACCAGAACCTAAATCTACACTTAGCTGTTCTTGAGGCAATCCTGTTTCGAAGAGTAGCAGCGTGAGGTGTGCTCATATCTCTGTACTGTCTGTCGGCGATCCTGTTGGCCAAAACCACAAAAGGGGCCAGAATGAGGACACCATGAATCAATACAGCCGTAGCTACTGACTAGGCTTAGAAATGGGAGCGAAGCAGCATGGGGCTTACGCTGTATCCATACTGTAGCAATATGGGGACACTACCCGTACCTTGGAACACTACTAGGACCTTGGATAATGTCCGTAACTTGGACCATAACCTTGGACCATAACCTTGGACACAGTCCGTCCATAAGACCCTAAAAATACGAAACTCTTGTTTAAAATCAAACAAGGTCTAATAAACAAAATGAACCTACCTCGAATTACTTCCGAGGGCTCACTAAATAATAAAGAACCTGTCCTTTCTTCCATGTGACATTCTGGAGGAAAAAAGAAAAGGGACGCCAACGTGCCAGCAAAATACAAATACAAGTTAGGTTGGGGCATTCCTAACTCTACCCTAAAAATACGCAGTAATAATAACGAATCAAAAAAGATAATATCTCATTTTTACATGTAACTTCGAAATAGCAGCTGATCAAATTATACAGCAAGATTTTTATAATTGCAGTTTCTCGAAGCAAGGATTTTTTGATGGTGACAGTAGGACGGTCAAAGCCAAGTGAAGCTAAGCACGGAGAGGCGCCTTGAAGCGATGTTGACAGTGCTTCACAGAACAGTGAAACGATAGCAGGGTTGCTGACTAGAGAACGTAAAAATTACGCCAAGCGCGTCAAATAAACTATCCGGCCTGAACGAGAGGGAATCCGGTGATGATAGGCCAGACATCATATATTATATATAAAAAAGACATGTAACGAACTAAAAACGTTACAAAGTTTAGGGCAAGAATGGTTGTAGTATCAGCGCACTCACTGGTGAGGTGTTCTGGTGTTTACCTGTTTTCCCACAGAATTTCCTTTCGCCGTTGTTTTCTAGGTTCAATCTACTGAGGTGTTCGTTAAGGAGAGAGTGTAGTGTAAAAAACTCCGGAACAATCTAAAGATTTTTCTTTCCTTATTACAAGAAATTTCGAATATTTTTAATACTCAGATGCAAAAAACGCAGAAGAATATTTTTTTATTAAGTTAAAAATGTCATATTTTTTTTTACTTTTAGCCCTATTTTCATGATTTTTTAGCTGTACATAAATCTATCAACTTCAATTCATAAACTTTAAACTTAATATTTGACTTATTATACAGGGTTAATTGAAGGGTTGTTTTTTTACCTTAACTTTCAAACTCTTTTGGGAGTGACTTTTCCTAAAACATTATTTTTCCGTCAGAACCATATCTTTTGAGCATTTTGTTCTTTGACTCATGTCAACACATGCCTTTGTTAATTTTTAAGAGCAAAATATGAACTTGCCATCAACAATTTGGAATTTATTCAACTATTATTAAAAAATATCTATGCCTATGTGGCGGATTCATCTCTCAAAAAAAATCCTTTATGGGAATTTCGCCACTGCACTGCAAGAAAATCTACAAAATAAAGTAGTTATTTTTTGTAAACACTTCTGGCGTTAAACCTAAACGGACATTGCTTGTCGGAAGTTCTGTCTACAGTTTTTTATACAAATTTGCCTAACAAAGAAAAAAATGCTTAATCCGTCGTCAGAAGCAAAAAAATACAAAGAATAAGAAAAAAACTATTTAAAATATTTAAATTCAACTATTCGAGAACACTTTACTTTTTTTAAAACAGATACGTCTACAAGAAACCGTTGAAGTTCTGTTAAAATGACATTATATCAAGTTAAACTTCAAAATTAACAATTACTACCTAATAACAATTAATTACTTAATAAGGTAAAACCAAGATGCCTCAAACTTTCTGTATGATTATTTTTAATTTTTACGTATGTTATGTTTATTTATGTTATGTTCTAAAAAATCAAAGAAGCGATTACCATACATTACTAACATCTACAGATGCATGAGCAATACATTTATTTTTATTAGATTGTATTAAAAAAAGCCTCTTTTATTTTTCTTTTAGAGACTATCGTTTCTTTCATTATAATTTTGGCATTATCAATATTTATTCTGTGCCCTGTGTCCCATGAATAATGCTGACAAATCTTAGATTTGTAAAAAATCTCCCTTTCTTAAATAATCTTCTTCTTTACTTCGAAAATTTAAGGGTCTAGAACATATAGGGTCTTTCACCAATGTCAAATTTATCGCATTCACATGGTATTTTGTATATTACATTTTGTTTGTTGTTCTGTATTCCTTGGTTTAGTGTGTGATAAAATGGATATTTATATTATACACATGGTATAGACATTTTTTATTACAGCCCTCTCCAGGCAAAGAATTTTCTGAATCAGCAATTTTTTAATTCGATACCAAGCACGTGTGATAATTTCTGGCCATATATGGCCATTATCTCTGTTGATCTGGTCCATCTTATCATATGTTACAACTCGACAACTCGTTATTTTGTTTTTGTATTGTATACATATAAATATTTTCTATCTAATATGGAATTACTAAAACCGTATGCGAATAATGCGTATAATAGCAACCATAATTTGCATAAGAAAATTTCAAAGATTAATTAAAACTTTGTAGGTCATTATTTTTCCGAAATAAAAGAAACTGTAACATTATCAATTAATCACACAATACACGCCGTAGTGTGTTTTAATTTCTTTTTTTGTCCCGGTATTTTCACGGTATCCTAATGATCTAACGGCACGAGAACTAAATAATATTAATAAAAGGACACATACAAAAAAACACAAATTAAAAATACACATTGTCATGCAACAGGATTACCGTAATGTAAATAGTAACTTTATCTGTATCATCAAATTAGTATTTTAAGATCTTTTGATAGAATTTTATTTTAAAAATGTGTAGAATAATATTATAAACCTTTAATATTACTTTTTTGTAATAAAATATTTTTACACCTTCTTTGGTGTAAATTTGATTTTAGAGCTTCAATATATTTGATACCAATTAAATTTTTAGTTACGTAATCGAGGGCGCGATTTTTAAATTCAATGTTGCCAACTCGCTGGGGATTCAGGTGGTAGCGCTGCTCTTTCGTTTTTTTTTAGTAACTTTAGTTTTGTATTACGAGTTTTTGGTTTAAATCAATTGTGTTGTTATACTTTAAGCTTAAAAATGTTTACTACCAGACCTTGCAGTCGGACATTGTTCTTTTTAGAACCTCTTTTAGTGCGAAGTGTACAAATAGCTTAATAGCCGGAAAAAACTCATGGCAACTTTATTAGAATATTTTGAACGGACAAGCGTTAGTAATGACTCTTTATGTCCCCTAAGTGCTGTCAAGGAGGTGAGTTTTGTTGATGTAAATAATAACTGTTTATATATTTATAATTAATATATTTTTGTTTCTTAAAATATTTTGATTAAAAGAAAATATGTAAAAGTGGACAACGCTGTTCCGGTCAAGCTTAATCACGTTACTAAAAGTTTAATTGGTATGAACTATAATGCTATAACAGTTCCTTTTTAAATTCATATTTATATAAATATTTTAAAAGTCATGAAAATTTTGAAAAGAGTGTAATCACGAAGAAAAGATAAAAATAAAAGCCTAATTGAATTTTATAAATTTTTATTAATTACTTTGCTTTATATTATATTTTTTACTATATCATATTTATACCCTTTCTTAAAAACAAGCCCTTTCTTAAAAACAACAAATCAGCTGGCTGTGACGCGGTTCCGGCGGAAATCTATAAGTGTGCAAGTAAAGAACTTATTGGTCATCTTAAGGCTCTCTTCGATGTCGTATGGGAAAGTAGAGAGGTAAATCAGGATTTTTGCAACGCGAATATAGTGAATATATTTAAGAACAAAGGAAGTGCATCAGACTGCGGAAATTACCGGGGAATTTCACTATTGGCTATCGGCGGAAAAATTCTTGCAAAAAATATGTCAAAGCGCAAAATATGGCAAAACCTATATATAGAAAAATCCTTCCAGAATCGCAAACGGGTTTTCGTACCAACCGCGGCACCGTCGATTCCATATTTTCCATCTGCCAACTACAGGAAAAAGTAAAAGAGCAGCAGTCTAAACTTTATGTTGCATTTATCGATCTAACAAAAGCCTTCGACTCTGTGAGATGCGCTTTGGGCAATTATGGAAAAGTTCGGAGTACCCAACAAATTTGTTAAAGTGTGTAAAAGCCTCCATAACAACAAGTCAAGAGTGTCACATCATGGATCACTGAGCGACCCATTCCTAACAAATGCAGGAGTTAGGCAGGGATGTGCTTAGCGCCTCTCCTATTCAACATATTCATGGCAGCGCTTTCCATTATAGTGGACAGCAAACTGCAGGAGAGAAGATTGGGCATTAGATACAGATACGACGGCGCGGCGGTCTGTTCAACATAAAAAGACTCAAGGCAAAAACACGTACAAAATTCATTACAGAACTTCAATACGCTGATGACTGCGCTCTAGTTGCAAACACAGTACAGCAATTACAAGAAATGTTGAATACATATACCTGGCATACGAGGCTTTGGGCCTTAAGCTAAACATCGACAAAACTAAAATCAAGTGCACTCCCCCGGAAGATTACAACAATGCTATAAAAATTGGAGAAGAACTATTGGAATACAGTACGTCTGTTCGTTCTGTAGCTACGGGGTATCCGTGAGAGAGGGAAACGATATTCTCTCCATGTTTTCATGTAAAAAATTAGACGACGCGTCCCATCAATAAAAATTCGACAAATTTGCAAGTAGCCAATAAACTGAGTGGGCGGAGCGATTTGCGGTGACGTACTCGTCAAGTCGACGTATAAAATACGACGTTGTTTATTTAAATGTTTTTTGTCCGCATTCCTTTCATAGACACAGACCCAGCAGACGTACTGTATGTGGTGGAATTCAATTACCTCGACAGTTTGATTTCGGAAAAGGTCAATATTGACTCTGAAATTCAGCACAGGTTTAGCAGCGCCTCAAGAGCATTCTGGAAATTAAAAGACAGGGTTTTCTACAATCATGACTTGTGTACAAAAACGAAACTTGCAGTGTACCGAGCAATTATAATCCCCACCATGTTATATGGGAGGGAAACCTGGGTGCCGTACCGCCGACACATGAACGCATTAAACAAGTTGCAACAGAGACACCTTAGACAACTCTTAAGAATCCGGTGGTTCCATCATGTCTCAAACGTATCAGTCCTTGAAAAAGCTAACTGCGAGAGTATTGAAGTCATGGTTACAAAATCTCGCTTAAGATGGGCTGGTCACGTATGCAGAATGCAAGAAAACTGCATACCAAAATTTCTGCTTTACGGTGAGCTTGTAGACGGTAAGAGGAGGCCGGGTAGACAACTGAAAAGGTACAAGGACATTTTCCACGAAAACTTAAAAGGGATTAACATGCAGAATGAGTAGGAAGAAATAGCTCACAATAGAACTCAATGGAGAAGAGTTGTAAACTCAGTTAACAGCGACAACCAAAAAGTAAAGAAGCAACAAAGCAATGAGATTTTTGAATGTCCGGAGTGCGGTAGGCAGATAACATCACGTATCCGGCTTTTCAGTCACAGAAGATCTCATGAAAGAAAACGCTTTGCGTGACCATCTTCTGATGTGTGTCGAATACTCGTCAGCGAGTAATGGCTGTATGTATTTATACCCTTTAAAACTTACAAAGTTGACAATCTAGCATTTTTCTGTATATATCTGGTCTGTATATCTAGGTTTTTCTATATCAGAGAGATATGGAAACGATATGCGGTATTAACGGAGGCGTTATTTTGGCAACTATGACAGTTAAAGTGTCATAATATGCGTTTGTGCGTTATTAACATTACCGCATGCCGGTATTTAGGTAGAGAAGACGCCATGCGGTAATTTGACAGTTTCGGAACGTTATTTTATCAGTTGAGATGCTATATTTTTTTATAAAACTTGAGATAACTCTTTATTGTGTTAAATTGTTCTCTTTTTTAGACACACTCCTGATATATTTAATAGCTATTTTTTTTATAAAAATAAAGAAAAATTATGAATGGTTAAGGCTAAATTTTTAAAAACGTTTGCATAATCGTTAAAATCAATCAACACTATTTTGTGTTAAGTTCGACGAACGCAAATGTCAAAATAACGTCAGCGTTAATAGCGGAATTGCGGCAGTATTGGACTTTACCATATCTCTCTCTTATTTGTCTCAGTGCGTAATGACTGCAAAAATGCCGTTATATTTTGATACATATTATTGAAATATCCTCAATGTTTACATGTTTTTTATTCAAAACATCGGTAATTAACATCGCTTAACCGCAAAATAGGAGCCAGCACAAAAATAATAACTGGACGCAATAGCATCGGCGGCATCGACTGGATTATTGATAAACTCGGGAGCAGATGGTAATTTTTAGCGGCTCCGGCCGAAAGAACAATAAAGGCCGCTTAATTATCGATAAAACCGTATTAAAATGCGGACTCGCAATCGTAAATTACGATTAAATTACCGACGTAGGGCCAGTATTTCACAATTATACGGTCAACGGCGACGCCTTGTTAAACAGTTCAGTGCGAAAGAGTTGCGAATTTTTGCTTTGTCTCTGGCTGAAAAGACATAAAATCGAAATTGATGATAGTTGCTATAAATCATGACTCTCATCAACCTGGCGGGGTGTTTATTTAGGGGCGGGGTAATTTAGAAAAAAAAACAGTTATCACACGGCAGCGCTTAAAAATGACGTCATTTTTAAGCTATCAAATCTTCAAAGGCTGCAAATTGAAGTATTTTAAAAAAATGTATTGTCTTCAAATATTAAGGGGCACTCTCACGACTGGTCTACTTGGCAAGTACGCCAATATTTGCGTACTTGGCAAGTATCCCCACCAGTCACCACTTTGTAAACAACGTCGGCAACGTGTCCATTTCAAACAAGTACGCCAGCACAAATATTGTTTAAATCCTTGGCAAGTAAACAGTATAGTCGCATCGATGAATACCGGTCGTCCCGAAATTGTCGTTGCTAGTGATTCTTTTTTCTTTTTAAATTCTTTTTTCAGTACACTGCAATACGATTTCTATGTTCTTTATGTTTGGCCATCCATATGAAGAGCTCATTTTCGTATAAATCGATAAATTCCAAAACAACATCATTTGAGGACTACACGGGAGAACCAGTTTTGTCCATTTTAATAGGAGCCGAGAAAAATTCAATTTAGTGTTAAAGAAATATGTTATTTTCGGTTGAATAATTAGAAAAATACATATTACTACCAATTCTGAATTATTAATATTGTGTATTATCGCGATATTCTGAAATACCGAAATAAAAATGTCAAAATGCAAAACAAAACAGGGGAAAACCAGGGATGTCCAATTAAAGGTTGTATAAAACCAAAATCTAAATTATAATTTTTTTGTTGTAGGAAGAAAATTAATATTTAAGTAGGTTTTTATTACAATACATAAATTTATAATATACCTGTAATACTAATTGCAACATGCATGCTTGTCGCCCATGCGTAAGCACATCTCTGGTTTTTGTCATTTACGCTTGGACTACTCTGGTTTTTCCTTTGTACGGCAAAATAACCAAGCTGCAATATCTCTGGGACTAAGCGTATTATTTTTTTTTCTCGAATGACGTTGTAAAAATCTTGGACGTCTTGGTAAAAATCGCTACGAATAATGGTTCTGAAGATATTTGGAACTGAAATTATCAATACCTGTCATCATTGATGACAGGTTGACTAAATATTTATTAGTCATCGAATGGCTGTTCCCTTCGGTCTGATGAACTTGATGCAGGGAATAAGCATATATGTAGGGTTTTTTGGCCCCTTTTTTTGCTACTCGTATTTTTGTTTATTTAAAATATTTATTAGACTGAAATCATAAATCTGAAATCTTTTTGTGCCAAAAGTTCAACAGAAAGTGTTTAATCATCATTTTTTCACAGAAATTTTTTTGATTGATTTAAAACAATAAAAATGTTTTATTTCAGTCAAATAACTATACTTAACGTGCTTATTTTTTGTCAATAATGACATGTATTGACTATTTCAATCGAAATATCTTGAGAACGGTTGCTCGTAGCGATTTTTACCAAGAGACATATTTTATGTAAAAAGTCATGGAAATGTATATTTTTTTATTCAATAATTTTATACAAGTACGGACGGAAAGTTATTACTCTTCAAACCAGTAAAAACGCATGTAGGTCGCCGCGCCCCCTACAAATAGGAGTCATTTTGACATCAAAATCAAATTTTTCGAGTCACAAAACTCCCAGACACCAATTGTCCAAATATTGGCGTTACTTCAGAAATTATTTAGAAAAAATCAAATTAATAATTAAACTTCTACACCCTGTATCTCCGAAATTAAGTATCTTAGGACATACACTTATACAAACTTTTTTACTTATTTTTATCTGCAGAATATGCTACCGAAGTGTCCGGAATACAGTTCGGACCACCCTGTATATATTTGGGACAACTAATACACAGCTCAGGATCTCTACTACCAGAAATCAACAGAAAAATTAAGTTAGTTTGAAAAAAATATATATTATCGATAAAATAACACATAAGGTTGCGACTGAGCTGTTCAATGAGCAGCAGCGGGAAATTGTGTTGAGTTACATCAAAACCATTTAGTTTTGCCCTTCGCTAACCATACTAGCATAATCCGCAGATAACTAAAACTGAATTTTAACTAAATTGGTGCTTTATTGTGCTGTTGTAACACCAAAGATTCTATCCCCCTACTATAACAATTATACACAACCACACAGCGATTTAATTTTTTTTCGTTTTCAACGCTCAATAATCCTGATCCTCTATTTATTTTTCTATGAATAAATCGTTTAATTCCGTTTAATTTATGAAACAATTAATCCAAGGAGCCCTGCCGAATTCTAACGCCTAAACTTAACCTGTCTTTCTCTCTCCAACCCATTCGTCCACGTATTAGCAACAAAGCCAGCCTTTAGGCAGATTTAAGTCTGGCTTGATCCCGATATAAATTAGGCACACCTTCTGAGGGATATACCTATCGGCTTCCTGGCTTTATCATTAATGAGATAATTAGTAGTGTATTAAGGATTACACTATCAAAAATAAACTAGAATTTTTAATTTTCAACTTTGATTTGTTTTTGAGTTAGTCAGAGGTTCAGTATTTTTCCAAATTGAATCTTATAGATAATTAAATAATAGATTTAATTAAGAGGTGAAAAGCAGATAGAGAGAGTAAAAGTCTTTTTTTACTACTATTTAGATAGAGTGGCATTCTATATTTGAATATGAGTTTCTTCATGCTAATAAGATATCCATGATAATATATCCAAGAATAAGTAATCCATGCTAACTTAATTATTTTGTTGATTTCTGGTAGTATAGATCCTAAGCTGTGTATTATTTGTCTGTCCCAAATATATATATATATATATATATATATATATATATATATATATATATATATATATATATATATATATATATATATATATATATATATATATATATATATATATATATATATATATATATATATGATAAAGAGATGGGTAGTCTACGCGACTGACTAGTTGAGAAAATATTCAAACAGGTGTCTTGGGGATGCAGTCTAATAAGAAGGCCGTTAGTTCAAGGAAAAACCCTTTATTGTTTAGTCAAGCTTTCGAGAATTCAGTTGTTCTCTTCTTCAGGACTCTTCTACAATTTTAGTAATTAAATACAATTTCTATTCTTGTAAAAAACTATTAAAATGCAACTCACCAAAGTGGGATTATGGTAAAGTTTACAACATTGCTCAACAATCAAAAGAATCCTCATTTCTCAAATGCAGTAGTAAAATCAACTTTTAAAATACACGTGAAAACTAACTACAAAAACTTTATAAAAACAATACAACGTGTATGTGAGTACAAAGTCAAAGCACGAAAATTGCATGTCAAAAATCTTAAAATACAATAGCAATTAACTCTGCTTCATGAACGATCTAATTATTTTATTGTAAATACTCAAAAGACAAAAGAAACAATTAATTTTCAAGATTTTCTTTACAGTAAAGTGCGTTTTTGTTAGCACCGCCGATCGTTCACTAACGAACACCATAGTTTCAAAAAGGTAAAATATGTTACTCTTGATAAGTAAAAAGGATAAACTTATGCATATAATAAAAGAGTGAAAGAGAAACAACTACATAGAAATATTTTGACACATTGGTTCGTTTCATCAGCGAGATCGACCATGCGCAATATAACATCAATGCTACACTGAAAACAGGCATTAGACAACTTGATAAATTAATTTAAGTAAAAAGAAAAAGTTTTTCTTTACATAGAACCAGACTAGAATTTACTTTAGAATTGAAAGAGAAAGCAAGATCTCAAAAAAGAGAGAATCGTAATACAAATTTTAGTATAAAATAATATCTTAACATTCAAATGACATTAAGCGATGGTGAAATACAAAAAGCGATAAAAATCTTTTCAGAAACTCAACAATCAAACCCCACCCAAGCTACAGTATGAAAATATAACTATTGAGAAACTTGAGTAGCCACTTGTCGCAATGAACCATATTTACCACTGTACAAGTCTAAAATGTAACCGTAAATAACACTAAGACTCTGGGTGTCACTTCTTTTATTCATGGTGTTAACTTGTGAATTTATGTGAACCATTTCAAGAAAAGTTCTTTACAAAATGAGTCAGCTCTATCCAGAATCTCAGCACCATCCCAGTCTATCCTGTGGTCTAAATTGTTAACATGTTCCGACAATGCACATGACAAAACGCCCCTTCTACAGTCACTTTTATGAGATGTGATACGACCTTTTAAGTTTCTAGAAGTTTGGCCTATATAAGACAAATCGCAATCTCTACATTGCAACCTGTACACAACATTCCAATTTTCCATTATTTGAAGTGGTGTCTTAGTTCTCGAATAGAGTTTAGAGAGAGCCTTGACTTGTTTGTTAGCAATTTTAATATTATTATGTTGTCTTTTATATGTAAGATATATCTATATATAGGTATATAGATATAACTGACATAGTTGTCTATGTATATATATCTATATAATATATAGAGTATATATATATATATATATATATATATATATATATATATATATATATATATATATATATATATATATATATATATATATATATATATATATTTTTTTTTCTACTATTTCCAATTTTCTGTTATTTATTAGAATGTCTTTTCTTTCCACTAGTTCGTTGTACATTACTTTAGTTTTCGATAAATTCATTTTGAGTGTGTTTTACATTTCTGAGTTTTTTTGACAAATTCTTTTCCAGTTTTAAATAACATTTCTGTATTGAGTGATGACGTATTTTTCCTCTTTCATAACTTATTCTATTGAAAATCTCCTACACGCACATAAAGTTTGGATTTTGCTCTATTCAAATATAGTAAAGCTATACGAATATCGGACTTCCCATTGAGCAAATTAACAAAGAAAGCGGGCAAGAAATCTGGCAAAGCCCCAATCTTCCGGAACGGGGGCGTTTTCTGTTTCAATTTCCGTTTGTTAAGCGGCAGAACTTTTCAAGTTAGAACTTGCGCAACCAACTCGAATACCTTTCGAACGTACTTCGGACTTTGGAGAGTAATTCAAGTACAAAGCCGGCGCGTCGAATTCACTTTACGTGCATCCTTACGCAAACCTAATGGAGAAGTTACTTTGCCAGACTTACTTTACCTTTGGCGTTAAATGAAATTTATTTCGTAATCGATACTCTGCCGGAAAGAATGGGGCTTTGTGAGGTGAAGGTTTCAAGTAAATATAATGAAATATTGCGATATTGCAGTATATCTTGATGAAGTTGTGAGGTAAATATTGTAGCATTTTATTTAAAATTCACATGATTAATATAAATGTACAGAAATTATTTTATTTAAATAATTCAAGTTTAAGTCCTCGCACCTAGATGGCATTGTAAGTACTGTTATTATCTTTTATTTTTTCTTCAAATTTATTTCTGGCGAGATTCTTCAGTCCGGTCGAACTTTGTTCGTCACTTTATTTCTGACGGTATAGGTATACAGATCGGACCACCGTAGTAGTAACATAGGCAGAACCGGACGAATTAGCGTAAACCCGTTCGCCGGATAAAAAGCAGGCGATAAAATAAAAATAGGTAGATATGTGATAAGAATGTTACGGAATTTATATTTATTCGTGTTTTAATAGCCAAAAGGAATACACAGATTCTCGCTACAGCTCTCGTGTAAAATTTATTTTTTAAGTAAAATAATGGATGTTTACGAAATTGTGAGAAAATTCAAAGTGTAAATTGTAAAATGGTATTTCCAAAATAGGTCTTATCGGGATATACAAACAATTTTTCCACAAACTTTCGTAAACAGGCCAATTCCATCTTTACCTACTATATCAAGAGTTATTAATAATTTTGAAACACATGGGTGCGTGTCCTCACACAAACACAAAAAGCCTGATGTGTTGATTAATGAAGAACAGGAGTTAAAGCAAGTGTTTGGGGTGGTTTTGTAGGGGAGCATATGATTGGTCCATTTTTTATAAAGGATAATTTAACTTTTGCAAAGTATTTAGACTTGTTACAGCAGCACATTGTCCCTAGATTTCGCGAGTTATTGGGAGAAAGATTCCACAATGTCTGGTTTCTACAAGATGGTTATTATATTGAATTAATAAAAGACAAATACAATAATTAAACGATCTACAAATTGGTAAAAAAACATAAAAATTGAATGAAAAATAAAAAAGTTGTAAAACATTACATTTGATAATTTTTTTTAAATACCAAGCAAAACTAGATTTATATTTGATACAATTTCAAAACAAAGTCCCTGCTTTTCGAGTAGGAAAATTCATTTTGTGTCGTCTTTCCACGAAAGATTACGCTGCTCGGTAATAAGACAACGACAACACAATCCATTAATATTCCGAAACGAAGCGATTCATATAATGGCGCTAACGTGACGCTATTATGCAACGAAAGTTGCAACTTGAGGACGGCTTCATTATGCTCATTAAAGACGGGTTTCGTCAGGATATTTTACTTCGCCTTTGATAAATTTAAATATTAGGAAACCTTACAGGAGATCTTTTGTGCTTTGCTAATTTGCTAATGGATGATCAAATGGTTAATTTAGTTTTGTACTAATTAAAAGCGAGGCATCTGCACTATGAAAGAAAATATTTATTTATTCATTTTAAAAATACATCCTGACTCGTAGTCTCCAAAAAAGTCCTATGGGTATTTCGCGACTGTAAGAAAATCAAAATAAAATAATTATTTCTTGTAAACACTGCTGCGTTGATCCAACGGAGACAAACTTGTCAGCAGCGATTTACTAATAAACAAATTTGCCTAACGGACAAAATATGCCTAACGTTTCGGGATGTAAAAAAACATCTCTTCCTGTCGTCAGAAGCAAATAAAAAAACTATTTAAAACCTTATTTACTACCGAATAACAATTACTCAATGAGGTAAAACCAAGAAGCCTCAAACTTTCTGTATATGATTATTAGCCGACCACACCGACAGGTATGGTAGGCTATTAAGATCGGCAAAAAAAATATTTAATTTCACTCAAAATGAGTTATTTGGGTCATAAATGACCTAAATACAAAATATTTTCATGGTGTCTGTCTGTCCGTCTGTCCGTCTGTCTGTCCGTCTGTAACACGATAACTCAAAAACCGCTAAACCGATATTAACCAAATTTGGCACAAAAATACTCTGGCACCCGAGAATCTGGCCATCAGTTTTGGGGGGGGGGGATGAGGGTTGGGGGTTGGTAAGAACTGAGGCCCGATAAGACAGTGAAAAGAAAAGAATGGATGACTGATAATATCCTGAGACTTATGGAGGAAAGAAGGCAACACCGAAACAAAGATAACCAAAAATACAAGGAAACGCATAGACAAGTCTTGAAAGCAATCAAGGAGGCTAAGGAACGATGGCTTCAGGAAAGATGTGTAGAAATCGAAATGTTCAAAGCAAAACATGACAGTTTCAAACTACATAAGAAAATAAAGGCAGCAACCGGAGGATATCGAGGGTGGGGTGGAGGAGTAATCCTAGACACGGACAATGGCATCATTACAGAAACAGATAAAAAACTCTCAAGATGAAGGCAGTACATAGAGGAGCTCTTCGGAAACGAAAATGGTGACGACATAACTGCAGGAACTGGCAATATAGAGCCCCCCATTACACAGGAAGAAGTGGAAGCAGCTATCAAACGTCTGAAAAACAACGAGACTTCCGGACCGGATCAGATACACGGAGAAGTTCTTAAACTGCTGGACTCGGAACAAGTTCTACTACTGACCACCCTATTCAACAAAATTTATACAGATGGTCCAATCCCAAACGACTGGCTGCTATCAACATTTATACCGCTTCCCAAGAAGGCAAACGCGACCAAATGCTCTGATCACAGGATAATCAGTCTGATGAGCCACGTCCTAAAAATCCTCCTTAATATCATCCAAACACATATATATAGTAAGCTCGATGAAAACGTAGGTGAAAGTCAGTTCGGCTTCAGAAAGGGATTGGGCACCAGAGAGGCTCTGTTTTCTATACAAGTCCTAATCCAACGAGCACGCGACGTCAATGTAGATGTCTTTGCGTGCTTTATAGACTTCGAAAAGGCCTTTGATAGAGTCCAGCATGACAAACTCATCTCGATTTTACAGGAATCAGGAATAAACGATAGAGATACAGAGATAATAGCAAAACTTTATCGTCAACAAAAGGCCGTGGTTCGAATCGAGAACGAAATTTCAGAAGACCTTAGTGTAAGGAGGGAAGTTCGACAGGGCTGTATATTGTCGCCTCTGCTATTCAACGTGTACTAAGAACATCTATTTAGAGAGGCACTGGATGGCACAGAGAATGGGTTGGTAATAAACGGAGAAATAGTAAACAATTTGAGATATGCAGATGATACCGTTCTGTTGGCCGATACCGCTGAAGGTCTCCAAATGTTTATAGATCGCGTGGCGGAATGAAGATGAACTGCAAGAAGACTCAAACGTTAATCATTAGCAAGAACTACATCAACAACTTTCAGTTCACTGCTAACGACATCGTTCTCCCAGCGGCCGAGACATACCTGGGCTGCACCCTGACTAAAGACTGGGACCACTCTCGCGAAATAAAACACCGAATCGAAATCGCGAGAGGGACATTTAACAAAATGCGAAATATACTATGCAACCTGTCCCTCAACGTCCGCACTAGAATCAGAATCCTGAGATGCTACGTGCTCTCAACCCTTCTGTATGGAGCAGAGGCGTGGACCCTTACCGACGCATCATGCAAGCGTGTGGAGGCATTTGAGATGTGGTGCTATCGGCGCATGCTTGGAATAATGAAATTTTTGATATGAAACTTTTATGAGTTACCCTGTATAATAACAAACTATAGAATACAGTTTAGAGATTAAATGTTTATATTTGTTTTCGTGCCGTTTTCAGCTAACATGTAACAGAGTTCTTTCAAATGAGGCAAAACCAGTAAAGCACTGTACTACATCTTAAATATAGCAGTGAGCTCCTCGCCTTCTTTCATCCGCGTTATGGGAGTTTGATAATCTGTCCTGCTTAGCGTCTCATTTTGACAGGACAAGCATTGAGGTGACGCTGACCGTGGCTTTAACGTAAAACAAACAGTGACTATGAAATTTTGCTGGCCTGCGCGTTAAAATCATTGAGCTTCACGAAATAAATGAAAAAAGCGGTACACGTAATGTGTGTTCAGCTGTCTGCTCTTACCATGAGTACAAGAGGCGCACCCAGACTTAGCAGCACAGTCCCAACCTAGAGGTCATATGCCGGTCGTCGTCCGACCATTTGGTTTAGCGCAGCTGCTGCAAGCTTCGATACGCCACGACAGCACGTAACAGTTCGTTGCGGTCGCCGAGTGCCGCCAGAAACTGGCGGCTTAATCTGTAGATTTGCGGATTTTGATTACAGTACATAGTATGTTTTTTGAATACTGGCAGCTGCTGGCAGAGCAGCCGTGGAGGCATACCGGAAAGAACTTGGTCAACTCGAAATTGCCAGGCATGAACAGCAGCACAGTTGTTAACACTTAAAACTGGGGTGACCATATTCATCATGATGGCCTGTTGCGGCCAGCCCCAGCAACATAGCAGTTATGTCAGGGTTACTAAATATGAGCCATGAGCGAAATACACACATGTAAAGTTTAAGAATGTATGAATTATTATTCTGATATATATGTGATGTTAAATGAAGGCTGTAGTCCCGTAGATTCTAGTCTCCATGTTCATTCAGTTATTATATGGTCAATAATATCTGAGCAGAAAGCACACTATATGGCAGCGTATCGGGATGAGTCCTGTAATCTGGCCCATAGGTCAAATCAGTCGACATAACAGCTTTTTACCCACCATTCAGTCAGTTCGTATGATATGATAGAGCAGATCGAATAACATGTGTTAAATGTGCTGCAACTTAAATCTGACCTTAGCCAGCTCACCCAGCCAGTCAAGGGGGAGGTCTGTACTGGTCAATCAATACAATAGGCAAGTCAGAATGAGATTACGACTGAAGAATATACCATTGGCCAGTTAACGAGACAGTCATCCGTACGCCGTTATTTTACATGCAAGAAAAACTGAGTTTCAGCTGGGAGCCGTCGATATAGGCCGCGCCTGACTAGACCAGGGACCTGAAATGCCTGATAATCTGGGAATGTCCGGTCCGAGTGAGCCAGGCCGGGGACCAATGCGCCTGGATACACAGACCTGATAATGCCTCAGCCAGGCTCTGGACCTCACATGAAACTTCTTGTTTAAAAATCAAACAGCGTTCAATAAATAAAATGACCTGCTTCCGATTCAGCGTATTTCTTTATCAAAGAAAGGAGTTAACAAAAGCCAGCAAAATAGTCATAAAAGTTAGACATCAACTTCTACCCTGTAAATACTCAATAGTCAATACGATATTAACCGTTTTGTTGCAGAAATGGTAGCATGTTCTGCAGATAAAGATAATCAAGCCATTTCAGATACCGTGCGAGCAGGCGCTGAACAACGCGCGCGCCTCCACAGTCGCGAGCAGTAATGATTCGTTACGGCGTCAGTCGACAGTCTGCCTGAACGAATCCGGCTTCCAGCATTATCATATGGCTTATATAGCAAACATTGATGCTAGCTTTAGTTTAGATATTAGGAAACAAAATGATGATTATTGACATTTACCATAAAAATTAACATATGAAATAACAGCGATCTTCATTTTCAAGCCAACTCTGACGCCGTTCTTTTTTTAATCATTTAATATCATATTAAATTGTTTAATGATAGAAAAGCCGTAATATTGTAACGTTTTTAGTTCGTTACATGTCTTTTTTATATATAATATATGATGTCTGGGCCTATCATCACCGGATTCCCTCTCGTTCAGGCCGGATAGTTCATTTGACGCGTAGTTTTTACGTTCTCTAGTCGGCAACCCTGCTATCGTTTCACTGTTCTGTGGAGGCGCGCGCTGTCAAGATCCTTGTTATATGTCAAGGCGCCTCTCTGTGTTTTAACTTCACTTTGTTTTTGGCCACGGTTGCAAATCCTGCTTTTAGAAATGGCAATTTAAATCTTGCTGCAAAATTTGAATCAGCTGCCATTTCGAAGCTACAGGTAAAGATGAGTTATTATCTTTTATAGATTCGATATTATTATTGAATATTTTTAGGGTAGAGTTTTGGATGTCCCAACCTAGCTTGTATTTGTATTTTGCTGGCACGTTGGCGTCCCTTTTCTTTTGTCCTCCAGAATGTCACATGGAAGAAAGGACATGTTCTTTATTATTTAGTGAGCCCTCGGAAGTAATTCGAGGTAGGTTCATTTTGTTTATTAGACCTTGTTTGATTTTAAACAAGAGTTTCGTATTTTTAGGGTCCAAGGTACGGACTATTTACAAGGTACGGGCATTATCCAAGGTCCTAGTAGTATCCAAGGTACGGGTAGTGTTCCCCGGTACCGTTGTCTTATGGACGGACTGTGTCCAAGGTTATGGTCCAAGTTACGGACAATATCCAAGGTACGGACTATTTCCAAGGTTATAGTCCTAGGTTATGGTCCAAGGTACGGGTAGTGTTCCCTTGTACCATTATCCTATGCACGGATGTCCTGAGGACGAGTGTCCCCAGTAAGAATGATTTTTCTTGCATATAAAGTGCCCCAGCGTGGATGTAGCTTGAGCTCCATGCTACCTCGTTCCCATCCATAAGCTAGTTAGTAGATATGGCTGTTCCAATTCATGGTGTCCTCATTCTGGCCCCTTTTGTTGTATTGGTTGGCCGAGTACAGAGATGCGAGCCCACCTCACACTGTTACTGTTTGAAGCAAGATTACATAAAGAACAGCTAAGATTAGATTTAAGTTTTAGCTTACATTTAACACATATTCAGTCTTAACTTAACGTACATTTTAAATAATATCATACAGACTATATTTAGTGGTTAGATTATTAAAAACATTTATGTCGATTTAGTTGTTACAATATGATTTAGATTTTAGGTTTCATTACATTACGCCTTGTAATAGTATTACTTTCTATAGATATTATTATTACGCTATATTAACAGATGAATAACCAGACATAGATTCTAGAATCTACGGGTTGCAACATCTTCGATTTAACATCACATAAAATATATCAAATTAATAATTAAAGTAATACTACATTTCATACATTCTCTTAAACTTTACATGTATTGTATTTTATCATAGTTGTTTTCATAGATATTTAGTACAACCCTTAACACCACTTTCTTTGACATATATAACCACTATATATTTACTAGAACTTTACAATGTCATGTACCAGCAAAGAACATCATGAATGAATATAGTCACTAGTTTTAAGTATTAAACAACTGTGCTTTCTTTCTCTGTTCATGCCTGGCGCCCAATATTAATAATTTCGAGTTATTATTGTTAATAAGTTCTTTCCAGTGAAATACCTTATCCACGACTGCTCTACCAACGAAAAGCTGCCGTTCGCAGTGGTAATGTTTATAAAAAACGCTACAATATTATGTACTGTACCAAAAATCCGTAAATCTACGGATTAAACATTAGTTCTGGCAACACTGTCTTCGGCGACCACTCATTCTGTCGACTGAAAGCAGAACTACGGTACAGTATTCTTTATCCGCTGTGCTGTAAACGGCTATCAGCGCGCAGCGGCGCCGCGCCGGCGCAAAGCTAAACTGAATCTCAGAATTCTCGGACAGGCTGACGGTAACGCCTGATATATCTAGGACAGGTTTTGTGCCACGAAATCGTCTAAAAGGTTGCGCATCTTAGTACTCATAAGCGAGGACTCCTGTAAAACTCAAGAAAATGGGACACGCTGTACATATAAAGTAGCTAGACACACATTACACATTATTTTCTTTTTTTCACATTTATTACATTAAATACAGTGAATTTTGTACGCAAGATATAACAAATTTCATAGCCACTGTTTGTTTTACGTTAAAGCCACGGTCAGCGTTTAATGCCTCCAATTAAAGCTGTCTAATCTAAAATATAGGGCGATAAACTTGAGTTAGAATGGTAGATTATCAAACTCCCACAAAACAACATAGTTGCCGTAACTAACAGAGAAGAACGGGGAACGGTTTACTTCCTGCTATATTTTAAGATGTAATTTTGTCTTTTACTATTTCTGTTTTTATATCATTTGAAGAAAAAAGACTCTGATATAAATTTTATGTTAACTGAAACGGCACGAAGTAGAATATAAACTAGACATTTGTCTCTAAATAATATTCTATAGTTCGTTATTATACAGGGTGTTTCAAAACAAATGCGAAAAACTTTAGGGGGTGATTCCTTGTTCAAAATAAAGGGTAGTTTGTTTTATAAACGTTGGGTCAAAAGTGAACCATGAGGGAGATATCGCGGTACAAACATGACGGAAAAATAATGTTTTTATTTTTTATCTTGAAAACGAAAAGAGATAGACTAATGAAATTTTATGGAAGCATTACTGTTATGAAAACACACTTTCTGGTAATTTTTTCACTTTTTTAAAATGAGTGGAAGGGGTTGAAATAAACTACCCCTATAATTCTTGTTAACGAAATTTAAAGAAAAATCTTATCAAACACATACAAAAAAATTAATTTAGATAGTTTAGTTTGTTTAGAAACTTTTTTATTTCTTGTGTTTTTTTGATAAAACTCATTGATTTGAAATTAAGAAATAAAATGTAAAGCATTACATGTCAGGACAAAAAACATTTTTAGATTAAGAATCTAGTGATAATAACGATAATAATAATCATCTAGATAATAACGTATTGCAGTAGAGTAATGTCAAATAAAATAATATTAGGAACATCCTAAAAAGTAACAGCGGCCGACTAGATTTTTTCCTAAAAAAATTACAGCAGCCCACTAGATTCTTTATCAGAAAATGTTTTTTGTCCCTGCATGTAATGCTTTACATTTTATTTTTTAATTTCAAATCGGTGAGTTTTATCAAAAAAATACAAGAGATAAAAAAGTTTCTAAAGAAACTAAACTATCTAAATTAATTTTCTTGTATGTGTTTGATAAGATTTTTTTTTAAATTTCGTTAACAAGAATGATAGGGGTAGTTTATTTCAACTCCTTCCATTCATTTTAAAAAAGTGAAAAAATTACCAGAAAGTGTGTTTTTATAACAGTAATGCTTCCATAAAATGTCATTAGTCTATCTCTGTTCGTTTTCAAGATAAAAAATAAAAACATTATTTTTCCGCCATCTTTGTACCGCGATATCTCCCTAATGGTTGACTTTGGACCCAACATTTATGAAGCAAACTACCCTTTATTTTGAACAAGGAATCACCTCCTGAAGTTTTTCGCATTTGTTTTGAAACACCCTGTATATGGTAACTGTCCCAGTTACCGTCACATTAAGGGAATATCTCAGTTCAGTTAGCTATAAAATCCGAATTATTAGTACAAGCCTTACAAGAAAATTAAGTACGACACTAGGGGATGTTTTATTTAATATTTAAATAAAACATTAATAACCTGACCGATATTTTTGTTTATTTTCAGGAAAAACTAAAAAAACTACAATTGTCCTAAATATCGTCACCTCTCTACCTATATATCGTTACCAATTTGTCCCAATTTTCGTCATATCTTTATATGTGGTATTTCACATAAAAAACATTGTTTTTTACAAAAGTTTATTTAGGAATTGCGACACATTGCAAAAAATAAAACATAAACTTTATTAAAATAAAACATAATTAACAAAAATAATAGTGTAGTAATAATTAGTGAATACGTAATATATAATATAATAATAAGTATATATATATAATAATAAGTATTAAACATTTTTATAAAAAAACAAACAAAAAAAAATAACATCATATTAGTAAATAAATACTTTTTAATTAGTAAATAAAATTTTAACTTGAGAAATTAGTTTTACTCTCGGTTTAGCTTAAAAAATGGAGCTTTTTACGAAGTCATGGCCAACTATGATTTCCATTTAAAAAAACATATGTTTGTGTCATATATCAAAAATGACAGACTTTGGAAAACAACAGAGTACACAATCTCATTAAGGATGTGATTATATATAACTTTTATCTGAAAACTTTTTGTCTAAAATAGATTATAATGGAATTAGGGACAATTTTTCAAATAGCCAAAGTTTGTTTTTTTCGAAATATCTAGTAAGCTATGAACTTTTTTAAAAATCTGAAAAACGCATGTTTATGACCCCACAAAACTGCAATTCTTTTCCCATTTAACCGACTCTCTATCTCCAGTAGTTTCAGAGATACCCATAGAGAACATAGTAGAAAACTCACCCTGTATATAATAAAAGAACAATTTAAAAAAGAAAAAATGCCTGAAAATTGAGTCACATTTATTATCCTTTCAACCCAGATACCCTCTCACTTTTTTTCGAATAAATCAGGATATTTGCAGTGGACAGATAAACATAAGAATAATATATCGGACTCTTAAAGTCGAAATCAATACTAGAAGACATCCCGCTTCTTCTAGGTAGGTGCTCGACCGGGTGAATATTTCACGGAGGAATATTGTTTTTATGGCCTTTGATTTAGTTCCGTTTTATGCCGTATGCGGCGGATGATGGCGCTCTAGTAGACTTGCAAAGCGGAACGGTCTCAACTGCCGAATGATTATTTATTTATGGTAATGGGGGAAAAACTGATCTTAGCGGTGTCAATACGAACATAAAGGCATACTGAGGAGTTTTCATATTTTATTTCCAGTTTTCATAGAGGTGTTATATCTTTATATTATACCGGGTGTTCCTTAATGACATGTTAACATTAAAGCTACACGCACACTGGTGCGATCACGGCCGCGATCACGATCACGATCACGATCAAGGCAGGGATAACATGAGCGATCATTCTAGCACACACCAACGAGTTCACGTTCACCGCTGTACCTATATGTAGTGCGCCATCCTGTAGGTATACATAGGTACAAATTAAAAATGTGAATTATGTATACCGAAAACCAAACATTCTTAAATATTTACCTACAATATTTAAACTTAAACAATAAAAATGTATACATATGTACTATCCAATCCAATTGCAACTCCGTCTCAAACTTTTTATTTTTAATTGTATTATTTTTGTAACTTGGATCGGATAAATCATTTTATAGAATTTTGTGTATTTTTACAGCCTTAATTAGCTGCTCTGTTAACTCCTTTTCTAAATTGCAACAAGAAAAAACACACAAAATAACGGAAAATTCCTATCAGTTGGGTCGCGATCAAACTCGACAAGTTGAATCTGATCGCCACCGCAGAATAGAACGCTGCCAAGCCGCTTCCAAAACTTGATCGCGCCAATGTGAAAGGGCTCATATACAGGGTGTCATTGAAATGGTGTAAAAAATCAGGGGGTGGTAGTACTCCAAAAAATAGTTAAAGAAGTTCCTATAAGTATACGGCGGAAAATGCATATTAAGGGAGTTAGGGGCACTGAAAGGGTGAATTTAAAAAACGGTTGTTTTGAAATTGTGGGCTTAAAAAACGAGATAAAATTTCGAAAAAAATGCTTTGCCATAAATTTTGACCCTAAATCAAATGGTAATACTGAAAAATTATTTGAAAAAGCGGAAAGGGTAGTTTTTCGATAGAAGATAAAATATCAAACAAAAATCATTAGTGGGCTGTGATAAAAACGTTGAGCATTTTTTGTGGGCTTATGAGTTATAAAAGAAATACGTTTTTATTTGCGTACCAACAACAATAATCCAGGAATCTGGATTATTGTTGTTGGCGTCAATATACTAATAGAACTGTTTACAAAATCAAATAGTACGTATACCTACCACATAATAAACCTCAAATTTATTTCCAATATTGTCTGATAGCCTAAACAAATGATTGTCCCTGGCAAAATTTCATTATTCTAATGAGCCGGGGGATGGTGGCCTAACAATGCTGGATATGTGAGGCATCCGGATAATCCAAACCGCTAATATCCAGGCGACAGGTGGCGTATACGGAGACACATACCCTAAGAATTTATTATTAATCTGGATCAGACCCGTATTGATGTCCTGGAAATTCCACAGTTATAATGAACATCGCTGATAATTATTTTCCTACAGCCTTAATAGTACCGTATGACCGAAAAAAACGGCGTCAAAAACGGATGGGGATCGTCAATCGATAATAATTTTATCGAGGACAATCTCCAGACGTCGCGTCATATAGATATAAAAAATTGACATGAAACTTGTTAAAAGTTAACACTAATTCATTCCCCAGCCGTTTAGACGCCGTTTTTTTTATCATATGGTAATTAAATAGCATTTATAAATTCAAGAAGTAAAAGAATGCGCTATTGTCATTATTTTTCTCTGTTAAACGGCAAGATTAATTTTCAAATCCGATGTTTCGGATTCAAAACATCATCATCCACTTTCTTATTTTAAATACGGACATGCTTTTTTTTTCACTATTCAATGCCCTCCATTACTACAAAATATATTGCGGTATAAAATTCTTAACATACTATTTGATTTTATTAAGAAAATCGTCATTATTTGCGGAATTTCGAACAACGCTATCTAGTGACCAGGAATAAAATCGCTACAGTACAGTAGGTACAGTTTATAGTGTACTGAAGCTGATTAAAATAATTCCATCCAAAACAGAGATATCGACGTTTGAATATAAAAAAGTTTAACCTTCCCCTCACCAGTTTATATTTGATAATAATGATAATATACAAAAATGGTCTCCCAGCATAAAAAAACAATTATTCAGAAAATACAATGCTTCACTTACTACTTTTCAATATAACTCATTCTGGAAAATCTGTATTTAAAAAGTGGAAAAATGTATTGGTGATATAATTTTCAAGAATTACATCTATTTCACACAGTTAACGTCGCCCTACTAAAACTGTCAAAATATAAAACAATTATTATTAGAAACTTTCGCCCTATAAACAGACTCACGACCCCAATCTAAGACCTCATTTGCCCTACTCTCCCCCACTTCATTCCTTCGTGCCTCGTAGCAAAGGGTTTAAGCTGGTTGTCAAGCCACCTTGCGTCGTAATATCTTGATATATGCGGGTATCAGTTAACGTTCCCCACCGAATTTAATTAAGGTGAAAATTAGAATTTCGCGTGTGAAAGCTGGCGACGCCACTGATAGAAAAATAGGGGAAGATACTGTAGAAAATACCTAGAAGTTTTTATAATTTTGTGTATAAAATAGTAAAAATAAATTGGTGAATTTTAGTTAACTCACCATACTGAACAACACAGTTTATAAATTTAAAACAAAACAGTATTCGCAAAAAACATTAAAATTCGCTTGGTGTCGCCTCGAAATCTTGTCACCAAAGTATGGCCGCCGATCAAATTTTGGCCTCAAAAATTTTTCACTCGAGAATATGCGTGTTAGCTGTCCCTTCTCTTTCCTTGTCTAAGGCCATACGCGACTAAGGAAGTCACTATAATAAACTTGATACAGTACTTGTGGACCAGACTGTGTACCAATATCGTCTGGTTGTGTGCTTGAAAGTGGCCACAGCTTCCAGAGCTATCCGTCTGGTTGATAGAATTAACTATTTAAAGCAGGAAACTTATTGCATTCAAAAAAATATGTAAAAAATGTCTATACCTACGTGACGGATTCAGCTGTCCAAAAAAGTCCTATGGGTACTTCCAGGTGGATGACACTTCTTATGGGAGACCTGGCAATGGTTGAAAACTTGAATACAAGCGATTTTCTAGGAATCTTCCTTACCGATAAATTATTGACAAGAGTGACAGATAAAGCCTTGACGTTCTTTCAGTATTCCAGTTCATCTCTTTTTCTTTCTAAAGTGTGCGTTGAAAGGAGACAAAAACAATTTTTGGTGACCCATAATTTGTTATTCGAACACCACTTTTCTCCTTGTCGGGTCGTTGACGTTGACTTGTCGCCATTTATCTCTTTTGTTTACACGCTGCATTTTGCTTTGCAAATTTAATACATAAATTATTTAGGCAAATATAGGTTTTTAATAAAACTCCTTGGACTAACGTGTAGGTAAGTGTTGATAATTTTTTTTTCATCTTAACATGCTCATTGTCGTTCTCCTGATTTTAGGTGACAGAAAAGGATCATCAAATCAAATTGAATTTTATATTTTCCTTCCTATTTATCCTTCCTAAATATCAACGAGATGAGCCATCGGAAGAAAGGGACCATAGTACAAAACAGAAAGGTGATCTTTTTTCTTTCCACTTCGGATATTGAAATTATTATATACTGTAGTCGTGTTCGGCATTATGCTCTGAGAAATATAGATAAACAAAGAACAACAGATATAAAGCATCCCAGAGGAAAAGAGAGGCAATACCTGTATGTACTCTCTCTGATATTTGTGAAAGTTACAGCAAAGTATTGTTGTAAATGTCATCTTTTTGATCGACCTGAAAACTTCGAGCAAAAAGATGACACTTTCAACAATACCCTGACAGATATCAGAGACGATACAGGTTTTTCCTCTCTTTTCCCCTGGAATACTTTTAATTTATTATTCTTTGTTTATCTAGATTTCTCAGAGCACTATGAACGAACTCAGCTTGTATGTTTGAAATAATCGTCCAGTTGGCTTAAAAATGATGATCGAAGACATTTCCCATATAATTTTACTTTCAAAATTATGATATGTCTTTTATTTTAAGCCATCTATGACGCCATTTTTTTCAGTTTTGTTATAATTAATTTTGTCTCTTGATCTACTTGTAACATTATTCTTTTAATTTTATTAATTTATTGTGGTGAAATTAATTTCTGTTGTATATTTGATATTGATATTAAACATATTTTTAAAAAATTGGGGGCGCTAGTAGCAGTAGACTTGTCAACAGTGTCAAATTTAAACGTCAATTTCACTTTCCAATATTTAGCAAGGCGCTCGCACTTCTTCTTGTGTATGTGTTTTGTGGGTACTTCAGCACTGGAAGAAAAAAAATCTGGTTTAACGTTTCAATTTCTCCACAATCGCAAAAGGAAACTGCATTTACACCTATACGATGTAATTGGGACGGAATTAGACAACGTTTACTTCTTAATCTGAAGGAGGATGTTAATCTTTTTCTGGGAAAATCTTTTAATGATCGAAACCATATGCTTTTGTAAGAAGTAACAATTTCTGCATACTTTTTAGGGTTCCGTACCCAAAGGGCATGGGCGCCGGACAGGGGGAACAAGAGCGGGCATTTGTCTCCCCCCCCCCTGGATCATTGAAACAATAAAAATAAAAGCTATCTTCTTACATCCATCTGCAAAAAAATAATCATTATTATGAAATTTTTAGGTGTTACCTGTAAAATAATAATAAATGTCGTCCGATTTTCACCAAAATTGGTATATACACTATTTTGAGGTCGTAAATTACGAATCTACTTTTTTCTTGGCGGTCTCTTACCGTTTTTCAGAAAAACGGAAAATTATTTCAACATTGAATTTTTCTTTATTTCGGCCCTATAAAGTAATAATTTCACTATATTTTCATTATATTGTAGTTTATCTAAAAGCCACACTTGACTGGGGTACAAAATTGAGACCAGATGGAAGTTTGACATTTGATATATCCTTCTTTCTCTCTCCTATGCAATGAGAGAGACAAATATATTCTAGATCTAATGTAGAAATTTGAAAATTTACAACGTTGCCATATCTTCTATTTTTTCGGGTGATTAGGGATTTTAAATAAATTACCTATTATGAGATCGACAATAATTAAATATACACCTATATCCACAAAGTTACGCGGAAGAGTTTTGATTGCATTGGTTTTAACTTCTTTGCGGGGGGGGGGGGTTAATCTTTTTTTATATATAACATACAAAAGATTAACTCCTCCGCATGGAAGTTGTAACCAATGCAATCAAAACTCTTTCGTGCAACTTCGTGGTTATAAATAGTCAGATCTCGTTGGTAAAATAGCAGTTATGGGAAGGAGCCGTTCTTCTGGCGACCGCCTTTCGTAATTCCAGAATGAGCGAACAAAACACGCTAAATTTAGGTTTAGCATTGGCAACGTTGCTTTAAATGCCAGAAACACATAAGCTTACTTCGGGTTTCTCTTATTACCGATTCTGAACCGTCCTAGAACTGAGATGCGTATGCGCAGCAGGAAATATGAAGACATTATTTCATTTGCGCAGGCGCTGCAGAGTTCTAGGACGGTTCAGAATCGGTAATAACAGGCCAAACCAAACCAAACCTAACATTTTCAGATTGTTAACAAATTTATTTTAGCAAATTTTCCTTTATTATGCATAGAATTGGTTAAAAAAGTAACAGAAAATAGCAAAAACATCATTGATTATTGAATACCTAACAAAATATGTGCTAGAAAACCTTAAAAATATGAGAAATTAAGAAAAATTCGATATTGAAATTATTTTCCGTTTTTCTGAAAAACGGTAAGAGACCGCCAAGAAAAAAGTTCAGATTCGTAATCTACGACTTCAAAATAAGGTGTATACCAATTTTGGTGAAAATCGGACGATTTCCAGTTTTCCCAATTATTACCAAAAATGTGTTTCAATTTTTTATTCATTTTTACCTTGCCCCCCCCTAAATTTCATTCTTCCGGCGCCCATGCCAAAGGGTAAAAACGGGAACCCTATTACTAAGACTTCGCTGTCCGTCCGTCCGTCCGTTTGTCACAAAGGTCTATCTTATGAACCGTTATAGCTAGATAGTTGAAATTTTTACAGATAATGTATCTATGTTGCCGCTATAAGAACAAATACTAAAAACAGTATTTATAAATGCAATTAAATAAATGTTTATTAATAAAAAAAGTACTTTCACTAAACATTATCTTTTATGTAAGAATTTTACATAGAATCTTTCAAGTCCTCGGTGGCCGCGTGGTTAAAGCATTAGGACTCTACGCTGCTATGACGTTGGAGCCGTAGTAAGGCAGGTTCGAATCCTAGTCAAGGCGACTTTTTTTAATCGTTTTTTTTTTATTTTTACATATTTATTTTTACTTTTTACATATTTGTTATTGATTAATACAATTTTTAGTAACGTCGTGTTTCTTCATTTTTTTAAAATTACTTATACGCGCATTCAAAATTTCAGCTAAATCGAAAAAAAGTTTATAATAATATAGTATCTACTGTTGTATAGATAATAAATGGTAACGGAACCCTTCGTGCGCGAGTCCGACCCGCACCTGACTAATGTTTTCCTTTTGTACGAGATAGTTCCTTCCATCTACCTTTCCATAGTGACGAAAAGTTTTCCTTAATGATTGGAATAAAATCAGTAAACCAAGATTTAAATTCTATGACTCGACCACAGATAACATACAAATATCTCGACTATGTTTAAAATTTCTTTCCTTAAATAAATTTAAAGTGGCGTTAGCTTATAAAAACTATTCATAAAAATATTTAATATTCTTCAAAACCTTCAATTTAATAGCCATTAGTAAGAAGTTTCACTTTAAGTATGCCCACATGTTTACAATAATGCGCAGACTGTTTTTTTTATTAATTAACAAATCAACAACCTATAAAAATTAAATACGCTAATGCTAATTTTTAATGGCAAAAGATAGATCCCATCCTTATCCCATTATAACTTAAGTAACCTAAACAGGACACTGTATTTTATTTCTTATTTTAACTCTCACGACACCAGACCTAATTTGTTATATCCCCACTTTATATATTGGCCACTTGTCTCCGTTTCCTCGCCATAAATTCTGCCGACATCGATAAGCTCTCCGCTCTCCTTTTAAACTGGCATTTTTCTCGGTGCAGCGGTTCCCAGAAAACTCACTACACATTATATATATAAAATAAACTAACATCTGCGCTTAATGGCAAAATAAAAGCTAATGCACTTCCATTCCGTCCGTAGTCGGTTGACTGTGTGTGTTTTTTTCGGGGAAATCTTTCTGCGAAAAGCTGCAAGGAAAAAGGATGATGAGGCGGGCAACGTTTCGGTTGTGCATTCCGCTTTTTCCGGGTGGGTAAATGCGGACGAATTTGAAAATGGAGAAAATATACAGGGCTAGTAAATATCATAATAATTGAATTAGTATAAACTGCAATATAACGAGCTATAGGAACACTACAGAAATAGCAGGTTTCAAAGTTGTATATCAATTAATATACCTCGGCTCTTTGATCGCAAACAAAGGATGATGCGGTGCAGAAATTAGAAGAAGACTATCTACCGGGTGCGTCTCAAAAGTGGCTCACCCCCTATAACTTTTTTATTATTTCAGATAAAAAAACGAGATTTGGTATGGTAGTATATGACATAAAGTAGGATTAATTGACGTATCCAGTTGTTTCCGGTCAATTCCTGTTTCACCGGAAATGACTACAAGTTTTGGTTTTTAAATGCCACCCTCGGTATATTTCTACTTTATTCGATAGAAAATGACACTCTGAATGGAATGACATATCATATGTCACTTTTGACATTTTCGCATATGGTTTATTTAAAATGATAGCATGCGGTTTATAATGATAATTTGACTCGAAATACCAAGTGTGTGGTACCAAATTATTCGTAAAAAAATGCTTTTTCCAAATATGCTAATGAGCCACTATTGTTCCATTTGAAAAAATTAAAATATGATTTAAAGATAATATTTTGGCATCTTTTAACCGGCCAGGACAAGAGATGAAAAACAATAAACGATCAAATCTATTTTTCCAAGGCTCACTGATTAAAAACTAGTGTTTTTAACACAGCCATGGCACTCTAGATTAAAATTTAAAATACTATTTTTTTAAGCAAAAATGACAAGAGTTGACTGACATATGATATGTCATTCTACTCACAGTGTCATTTTCTATCAAATAAATTAAAAATATACCGAGAGTGCCATTTAAAAATCAAAAGTTGTAGTCATTTCTGGTGAAACATAAATTGACCAAAAACAATAAACTTAATAAAATATGGGAAGATTCAGCCGTGGCACTTAGCAACAAACTAGGACTACTAAGAGCCGTAGTTCTCAAATTGCCATTTATGGCGCGGAATTTGGATATGCCTGGACGTTGAAATTGGCAATGCGCACAGTGCTTCGAACATATGGCTCTAGAGGACAAAAATGCAAAACTTCTCTTTTATTGTAGGCAATTTATTCAAACTAGGTTTATTTGACACAAATGATGAGTACTCTCATTGTACTAAATGATGATATTCTTAGTCCCACGTTTATGAAAAAAAAATCTTATAAATAATAAAAATGTTGGAGCTGTGTTCCATCTAAGGAAATATTCATTTATAGTATGAAAACGGTGTAAGTATTACATAAATCCCTGTGATAAAAAAGAATTGGAATAACATTAGTACATGATTTCTACAATATAAACCTAATATAAGATAAAAATGTTTTTCTTTAATGAAAAAGAAACATTAATGCTATATTTAATTAAAAAAAAACTTAAGATACTATAAATTTACTTTAGGACAACAAAATGCATAGATCGTAACTACTCTGATTCAGAAGAATCACTGCTGACAGAATCTTCCAAATTTATAGTATCCAAATCACAGGTAGATGAAATATCCTCACATATAAGATATTTCTGTACATCATTTTCCAATATGTTACTTTTTTCGCGTTGTTACTGTTCTTTTGTTGGTATGAGGGGTTCGGATGTTAATAGTTACCTCTTTAATAGACCATATCCATATATTATTTTTTCGTTTTCTTGGGTATGAGGTTTTATGATAAATTGAAAGATGGAAACTTTTTTATGCCACGTTTCGCTCCAACATAGTGGACTTTTTCAGGCACAAGTGGTTGTCTCATTGGACTGGAAGGTTCATCAATATCTAATAAAGAACACATTTTTTGAAATACAAATAATTTTGAGTTCTTGTAATTATGATCAAGCCAAGTATTAACCAGATCGGCATTGCTTATCAATTTTACTCCATCTGAAAAGTATTATAAAATAAAGTTCGTCGCAAGCAGACGCAGGTGAACTATACAAAAATTAAAAGTGTATGAATATGACAACAAAAATATTCAATAAATACGATATGTTTTGATATGTTTTTTTTAATGCCTTTTTGAAGTTTGAAAACGTAAAATTTTTATACCCATTTAAGAATCATCTTAAAAAATAAATAAAAACTAAACAATCACGAACTTGTTTAGAAATAAATTTAAAGTACATACCTTGTTTAACAATATCCATAGTGGCTTTGAATTAAGGTTATACGTACCGTTTAACTCCATATACAGAACTACTATGAATGTTATTCTTTTCCCTGATATAAGATAATGATCGCAAAATTTATTTTTAGTGAAAATATTTGCTAACAAAAAACGCTGTTTATGAAAAATAATATACAGGATGGTTGAACATTGCTATAAGTATAAAATTACATATTTAGATATTAGTAAATTTTAACTTTTTTTCGATTTTTGTCCATGGGACGAAGCACTGTGATGCGACGTAAAATCGAGGCTTTTTAAATGTGGTATTATACTAAGAGCTGGCAAAGGTTAGTTTTGGGTCGAGATTTCCGTATGTAAGAAGAGTAAAATGTGTTTATAATGTACTGAACAAAGAGAGAACAGTGAAAACGTTGCCAAACGTATGAAATAAACTGAGAAACTGTGCACATTACCAAGAGACGTGGAAGGACTTCTTGGTTTGACCGTTCAACCCAATCAGTACCTCTCAGTACCTAAAATTCTAGGGAAGAATGTACATCATGCTTTCAGCTTCACGATTTAATAACATCTCGTGATACTTTATTTGCTTATTTATTAACGAGTTGCTGTAATTTGCCCTATAGCTTGTAAATTTTTAAGTGCAAGTTAGAAACACTTGCACTTTTGGTAAAAATAAGTGAAATTGAGTTGGTGTTCGACAGTGGTCATGTTATTAAAACTCTGAATTCAAAAATCGTATAACGCCACCTTGGGTGAAAAAGTTTATAATGGGAACTCAGGTTCACCAGGTTCCGTTACAAATAGGTTCCAGCTAGCTCAGTAAATAATTAAGTAAAATATATATGCACAGAACAAGAGATATCAAAAGGGAGGTGTATGGAAAAAGTGTACTGATTGAAAAGTCTAAAATGTACTGGATTCGTTTAATAAATATTAAATTTAATGTTAAAACAAATTACCAAGATCTATCATAAAATGTAGCAAATATTTAAATACGAAATAATGAAATATATATATACTAGTAAAATGAACTATCCGTAAAATAAATTAAATCATGAATAGTATCACAAAATATTGTTGTGACTAAACTGTGAACAATCCTGATGCGTATTTGAGATTATGATTAAATGACTGTAAAGAATAAAATGAAATTTAGAGGTAAAAATCCCCTGGTATACCAAGTTCACATACGATAGTATATTTAATGTAATAAATTTTAATCAATCATAAACGCAATAAAATAAGAGATGATTAAAGTCTTATCTGTCATCCAGTGGTCGTTCCAGTCAGTCCATGAGAAAATCCAGGTGTCTGGTCTTCAGTATCCCAGTGGCATTCCTCGTCACAGTGGCATTCACGTCACAATGGCATTAGTTGCAGTACCAAATCCAGTACAAAAAAAAATTGATAAAAATCTTAAGCTAAACTGTAATCATCACTAAGGAGTAATAGCCAAGGAACAAGAACCCTAAAATGTGATCTATTTTAGTGACACGTTCTAGATTGGACATAGTAAAATACCTTTCCACCATGCGGACCTTCCAAGACAAGATAGCGTCTCAACGCATGTTACTCCTTGGAAAAGGGTTCCTTAACTGTCCTCGTACTCATCCCAGTACGTTCACGCACCCATCTACAGCTCCTGTCCTCTAAAATAAATAGTTGTAGAAGAGAACCTTACACCTAAGAATGTCTTTTACCCAACCAACAAAGATATCCCTTTTCAAAGTGTTTTGCCCGGAATTCCAACTACACAGGCCAAGCTCAATTTCTTGCCAATCGGTCTTTTCGACCCTCAATGAATTCCAAGATCTAATTTACAAAGATCCATCCGTCAAACTTCAACGCCGGTGTCACACGATCAGCTGACAAACAATTGAAACGTCAGTCTGTAAATCGTAATATAAACAAGATGAAATTTAGGGAAAAATCAATTATAATCAGGTAAAATCAATTGATTACACACAGAAAAAATACATAATAAAATCCTTAACCCACATGTATATTGTAGACCCAACATTCCCACTTGTTGCGTTGAAAACAGACAAAAGATAATCACATCAAGTCTATGTTCAAGAATCCTTCGAAGAAATATGCCAAGAAAATATCCTAACACAAGCATAAGTCTAAATAAAGAATTAGTAACCACTGTAGAAAGAAAGGTAGGTTTTAAACAGACAAATTGATATCTTATTAATGAGGTTTTATATTACAGTTATCGGAGACAACTCCATCCCAAGAAATTGTTGTGGTGAAGAGACTTAATAGATAAGATATTATTAGAAGTTATATGTACAGTTAAGAAGTAAGCTAATTAAACGTTATTATTCAAGTTATTCAAGTAAGTTTTAGTTTTATTCCTAAAAATAAGCAAAATAAGTAAAATAAGTTACGGTGAAATTTTAAACCGTAACAATCGATATCTCGAAATCCATTAGAAATAATTGGTGGTAGTTTTTTTCAAAAACTTTCCTAATATTTCTGCTATATCTTCTTCGCAGAGAGTATGTAAAATATTTACAAATAAGAAAGTTACACGTTTGCTGAAAACTGCATAGCTAAAAGTAAATGCATGTGTTTTTGAAAATCTTTGGATGGAAAGAAAACAAGCATATCGAATATAATAGATCTATAAGGTCACGGTGATTAACTTCCCCCTTCCCACACAATCTACAAATGTCTAAAACATTTTTTAATTGCTTCTTAAACATCTCCATCGGCAAATACTCGATCCAAGATTATTGAAAGATCGCTCGGATCATTAAAACCGAAATTGAATCGAAAGTTTCCAGCCAGTAATTTATATTTTTCAATTAAGTTTGGCCGCAGAAAGAAGGAAAAGCAGCAGCGGAGAGAGAACCGAAAATTTATGCGAAATTGAAGACGGGCCTATTACCGACGTCTCTAATTATCGTCCATTATCCTGCCTGTCTGGCTTCTCGAAGGCCTCCTCCAGATAATCATTAGGAATCGCGTTTGTCCCTGTAATGAAAGATAAATTAATGTATCCAGGGGTGGTTTTGTTTAATCGCGGTGTATTTCGGGGTGGTCCGAAATGAATTGTTTTGCAAGCCCTTTTAAACAATTAGGGAGGTTTGGTGTTTTCTTAAGATGCGTTCTCACCGCCTGCGCCGCGCCGCGCCTAACATTTTTTACATGTACTTTTAAAGTGTATTTTTTAAGCGCGCACAAACGTGCACCGACAAACGTTCGTTCGCGCGCGCTCTTTCTTGCGTTCACACCGGGTTGGCTGCGCCGCTGCGGGCCGCGCCGTGCAACTTTTAAAAAATAAGTCTTTTATAATTATCTTAAAAACCATTATTTCTCTGAATAACTGGTCTTACCTTCCCAGGACTTTCACCTTGTCGTGGTGGGAGGGCTCAGTAACCTTCAATATCCAGGGAGCAATGCCGGCGGTAGCGTAGCTACTGGTAGGGCCACTCATGCCGGTAAGGTCTCGAAATGATGAAGGTGAAGCTAAGGAAGTCCATAGCATGCAGCGTCTGACTCAAAGTGAGCGGCTGCAAACAGCGTCTGTATCCATAGTGGGCGGCTGAGATAATACTCGCCAACACGCTCGGCAAGCGGGCCGTTTTAACTGCCATTTACCTTCTTAGAACCATGCTAGAGTCGAAATCTAAAACAAGATTACCCCAGATGGGTAGAGCTCAAGTCTCAGAATCCCATCCCGCTACAAATTCGGGCAGCCTCACGGATTCTGGGGGAGGCAAGAAATCGACAGACTACAACAAACAAAAACGAAAACGGACACAGATTATATCCATTGCCACTTATAATATTAGAACGATGAGAACAAATGACCACTTGGAAGAATTAGAACAAGAACTGAGTAATATTAATTGGGACATAGTAGGCCTATGCGAAACAAGGTTGCAAGGAGAAAAAATGACAACTCTAAATTCTGGACACGATATGTTTCAAAACAACTCAGAAACAAATCATAGCCAAGGAGGAGTAGCTTTTATTGTAAACAACAAATTCAAACACCTCGTCACTAAATACCATTCAGTATCAAATAGAGTGATATATCTAATAATACGCTTAAACCAAAGATACAGTATCCAGCTGATACACTGCTATTATGCACCTACAAGCTCAGCGAGCAGTGAATTGATTGAGAAATTATATGAAGACATTAGCCGGGCTAGGAACCTTGAAAATACACATTACGTAATCATAACTGGAGACTTTAACGGCAAGATAGGGAAGAAGCAACTGGGTGATACAAACTACATAGGAAACTTTGGTCTCGGGGAAAGGAACGACAGAGGAGACATGCTTGTAAACTTTCTCAACAACGAAAAATTATACTGTATGAATACTTTTTATCAAAAACAAACTCAGAAAAAATGGACATGGCGGAGTCCAGACGGACGAGTAAAAAATCAAATAGACTTTATCCTCACCAACAAGAATACAATCTGTAAAGATGTCGATGTGTTAAACAGTTTTCATACAGGAAGTGACCATAGACTAGTACGCGCCAAAATACAAATCTATACTAATATTGAAAGGAGAAAATGAATTACCAGATCAATGTTTCCTACAAGGGCAACTAAATCAGGAAACTTATCAAAAAGAGCTTGAAAAGAGACTAAAGCCACAGACACTCAGAAATCAAGACCCCAACGACATTCTCAATAATCTAAAGCAGGGCATAACTACAGCAACAAAGAAAATATGTAGTAAAATGAAACACCCTTCGGAAACTAAATTAAAACCAGAAACGACAAAACTAATAGGAGAAAGAAGGACTGACAGAGATGCCCCAGAATATGACACCTTAAATAAAACAACTAAAAAAGAAATAAGAAAAGATCTAAGGGAATATAAGAGAAACAAAATTTTGGAAACAATTGAAAACAATAGAAGCATGAAAGTGTTAAGACGCAAGCAAATGCGCGGAAAACAAAAAATAATAAAGATAAGAAACACACATGGCATTATAACAACAGACAAACATGAAATTAGAAATGAAATACACAAATTCTACGAACAACTTTAACAGTCTGTTATACCAAACAAAGATAGAGTACAAAAACACATCACAAACGTAGGATCAGAAGAGATGCTAGAAATATCAACCACAGAAATTAAATACGCACTTCAACAAATAAAAAATGGCAAAAGCCCAGGAGAAGATCGTATTACACCTGAAATGCTGAAGATGAGCGGAAAACCATTAGTGGATGCCGTGGAAGTATTGTTAAATAAATGTCTGATGGAGGGTAGAATCCCGGATGCATGGAAAAACGCAGAAGTTGTGCTATTATACAAAATAAGGAGATTTTACAAATATAGAGAATTATAGACCAATACGCCTTCTCTCGCATCTATACAAGCTCTTCACTAGGATTATCAACAACCGACTGTCTACGAAACTAGATTCCTATCAGCCAATAGAACAGGCAGGCTTTCGAAAAGGTTTTAGTACCATCGATCATCTACAAACAATTAAAACAGTCATTGAAAAAACAACAGAATACAATATACCTCTACATTTGGCCTTTGTAGACTACCAAAAAGCCTTTGACAGCATCGAAACCTGGTCATTTCTAGCTGCAATGGAGGACGCGAGAATTGATTCCAGATATTATTCCATTATTAAAAATATCTATGATAGTGCAACCTTCCAAGTTAAATTAGATGATGACCTCAAAACAGAAAAAATACTACTCGGCAAGGGCGTGAGACAAGGAGATACCATCTCTCCCAAGTTATTTACACTGGCACTGGAAAATGTCTTCAAGAAATTAGAATGGGAAAATAGAGGTCTAAACATCGATGGGGTACACCTTAGCCATCTGAGGTTCGCAGACGATATTGTCTTGCTGAGCACCGACATTCAAGAACTAAACACCTGCTAAATGAGCTAAATGACCAATCCCAGAAAATTGGCTTTAAAATGAATTTGAAAAAGACCAAGATAATGAGCAACAATATCCATAACATTACCGTTGACAACGTTATTATTGAAAACGTAGACCATTATATATATATTTAGGTCATAAAATCAAGCTGGGCAAGGAAAACCAAAATACGGAGATCAAACGCAGGATCCATTTGGCATGGGTAGCATTTGGAAATATGAGCAATATTTTCAAGGATAAAAAGGTGCCCATGAACCTAAAGAAAAAAGCTTACGACAGCTGCATTCTACCTGTGCTTACGTATGGCTTAGAGACTATGTCAATTACTCGAAAAACAGCAGAACAAATACGAGTAGCACAAAGAGCCATGGAAAGAATCATGTTGGGAGTCAATATTAGAGAAAAAAATACGGAATACCCACATACGTCAAAAAACAAAATTAATAGATGTCGTTAAAAGAGTGGCAAGTCTGAAGTGGCAATGGATAGGACATGTGGCAAGACAGGATCCAGACCGATGGCCCCAAAAAGTAATCCTATGGAGACCTAGGGGACCAACAAGAAGTGTGGGCCGACCAAAAAAGAGATGGGTCGTTGACGTCAGGGCAGTGGCGGGAAGACAATGGATAAGATTGGCTAGAGATCGCGAAGCATGGAAAAACCTAGAAGAGGCCTATATCCAACACTGGATGGAACCAGGCTGAGAAAGAGAAGAGAAAGAGACCTTCGTTTTTTAAAGTAACGCATGTCTATTTATATTGTTTGTCTGAGAAAAACCATATGTCACATACATTTACGATTCATATAATCACCATCGACTATTAAACACCCATCCGACAATTTAGCGGTGAATTTTCCTATAAATGATCCATCCATCTGACAAACCGGTTCCCGTTAATGAAATTAAACTTTGCCGAGTATATATCAAGGAAGAGACCTCGTGACAGAATTATGGGGTGCAATTTTCGGAACAGGAAGTATTTGCTAAGTCTTTGATAGTCTATCGCGGTTAGGAATAAATTTCGGCAACCGGGCGTGCCGAGGAAATTGCGAAAATTTCACTTAGGTTAAGGTGAGAACGCTTCATATCCGAAGATAAGTCAGATGGTCTGGGTTAAGATCTATTGCAACACGCTAAATGGTGCTTAAAATTCAGAAGAGATCAATATTTTTTATCAGACTTCTCAAAATAATATTCGTAACTAATTGGGGAATCTCTACTAATGATTGTAACAGATATTTTATTTAGATTAAAGCTGCATTAATTAGTTTAAAACAATTTTAATTATCGCCATGTCGATCATATGGCGCCACGATCATCAGCAACGTTGTCGTTTATTATTTGACAATATTATAATGTTAGTTATTATTTTGTATAATATCGTGTTGTTGTTGAATCTTAGTGACTAATTCTCTTTTTTGTCGATTTTAATAGTATTTTTTTTAATTGTACTTTTAAGTACAAACAGTTCTTTTAAGAACCAAATTTTCGAGTTTTTGTATTGCATTTCTTGAAATTTGTGTGTTGAAAATATGCCGAAGCATTAAATAAAATGAAGCAAATAGCTTGTAGCTTTCCTGATGAACTATTTTGAACGAGAATGTAACAATAATAATCTTTATTACCCTTGACTGCAGTCAGAGAAGTAAATTTGTGACTGGTAAGGAACATTATACCATTTTCAATGTTATTTCTACTTATTTCGATTTGTAGCGAGTTAAATTTAAATATGTCTACTGTGAGTTAGTGACTACTAGTGATGTGTCGGTATTTGCGGTAACGCGATTTTGGAGCGGTATTTTTTTGTAACGTCGTGTCGCGCTCCACAACGAATCAGGAACCTGTTATGAAGAAGGACTATCATAATGACGACAAAATTATAAATTATTTATAGTCGCAAATAAATTATTTATAATCGCTCTTGAAGTTAGCTGGAACACATAGCGACGTGTTTAGCTCCAGCCGTCGCAATTTAGTCGGTCGCCAACAGTAGTAACTGGCACTGCTATGTATGTACCGTCGCGCGTGTTCGCTCCAGCCGTCGCGTTCCTAGAGCCGTAGTTTCGCCTGTCGCGAACAGAAGTAACTGGTAACTGCAGTAACTGATTATCGACGCTCGACCTCGGCGGCGGCGTAACTTCACTCCAGCCGTCGCGCTCCTAGAGCCATAGTTCCATCTGTCGCAAACAGAAGTAACTGGTCCCTGCTGTAACTGGCTATCGAGGCTCCACCTAGGTGCGCGGCGGCGACGTACTTCGTTCCAGCAGTCGCTGGAGCGCTTCTAGGGTTCCTTGGTCGGTTACTATTGGCATTGGTGCTCCCGTCGCTACGTTACTTTCGAAATAGCGATTTTTGGTATGTACTAGGCATGGTATAAAATAGCGTTGTTTGAAAGATAAAAACGCAAAAACAAATGAAATAAAATAAAAATATTTTATTTGCTTTTATACATTTATATAATTTTTATTGTTTATATCTATTTTTAAGATTAGATTAGGCCAATAAAATTTTTTTTTTGACAGTGGTTTGGACTTTGTTCTTAATTTTAACATTAAATATATTATATTGCAATACATATAAATATGAGTCATTGATTTTATTTAAACAAAAATTGATGGAAAATAATAAGGAATATCATCGTTTTTCTAAAAATGATATAGATTGGCTATTCACAATTATAAACTCGATATTTGGAAAATGAGTGGCGGATAAAAGTTACATTAATCTACAAATATAGATAAGTTAGATATATTTTTAGCGAGGACCGCGACACTTTGGAAGTCGGAACCTCGGTTACAAAATCGCGGTATTTTGTCGCGGTATTTTTCTGAAACGGTCGCTATTGTAACACGACTCATGTGGAACCGGTATTCCCATCACTAGTGATTACCTTTAATAAATAAGTTAATTACTAAAATATTAATTATTAAATTAAAAATAAAACGTAAAAATCTTTAAAAAATGATTGTATAATAAATAAATTGTTTCCCAATTCTGGCAAAGCTGTCGCCATCGCTTGTCACTCAAAACTGACACGATTACTTTACTAACCTAACTTCGTATTTATGTTGTATTTGTCGCTGTTTATAGTGGTTTACAGTAATTTTGTTAAATTATACGAATATTCGTTGATTATTGGTTTGAAATAAATATGACGATGTCCTCCAATGAAAATGCAAGTTGCTTAACTCTAATAATTCTAATTCTGAGCTAGAAAATGAGCTTGTACGCTAAAGATAAGCTTACAACAAAACATAGACAAATAAATAAAAAGAGACTGACAAATATCATGGTAAAGAGTGGGACCGCGTTCCCGTAGCGCAACTCAGAATAACAATTTTGAAACCAATTAGCAGGACCATAGCAGGACGTACGTCTTTATTGCTATCTTTTTTTATTATGTGTGTTTTATATGAAAAAGAAAGAGATATGTATAAAACGTATCGTAAGACATTATCGCACATTCTGGCTGGCGGAAAATTTAAATTAGCCATTATTAGTAGTATTCTTTCACTCTGAAACTGAAAATTTTCACTTAAACTGATTTATTCCCTATACCACGTAAAGGGAACGTGGTATAGGGAATAAATCAGTTTAAGTGAAAATTTGCAGTTTCATTCAGAACGAAAGAATACTACTATTATAAGGGAAATTTTAAAAAAAGCAAAAATTGTACTGTTTTATAAACATATTTATTTATACATAAAATTAAATAAACTTTTTATTATATAATAACAAATAATAACAGTGTTTATTCCACCCACCTACCAATTTTAAATGCAGAAGAACTGACTGTTGCAGGAAACGATCAGCCAATTTTTTAAAGGGCATTAAAAATCTCATTTTCGAAAAAACTGCGTAATTGCAATAACAAAGTGAATATCCAAGCAAAGAAGACTTTACGAGAATCATGATCCTGAACCATTTTCAAGTCCAGTTTTAATCGTAAAACAAAAGTAAAATAGGTGTATTAATAAAGTTTCTCGTTACTATAAACCAGCTATAAACTACCTGAGAAAGGGGGCACCAATACATATAATAATAAAAAATAGATGATACTGGCTCCTGCAGCAAATAAAATAACAAATAGTATAAACGAAAATTATAAGTAACAAAATATAAATACTTATATGAAACAAAGGAATTTGTACCCTATCCATATTCATAAGTCAATAAAATGGAGAATTTAGATAAAAAGGAAAATCACCAAAAGAAAAATTAACAAACATAACGAATTGTCATGATGTTGTCATCTTGGTTGTCATGATGACGAAAACGAAAGGCGATTGTTCTAATTTCTATTTAGAAATTACGTTTTATATGGTCGCTTCTTTCTCTCTTGTTATATTAGAATGAGATAGTGGGCCCAATAGACGCAATGCGCAGATCAACATAAATAGAACGAAATTTTGCGTTCTGAGTTGCGTTACGGGAACGTTGTCCCTCTCTTTGCCATTTAATTTGCCAGTCTCTTTTTATTTGTTTGTCTATGCAACAAAACCAATAAAATAAATAATCTAAGACAAAATAAACTGTGACGTTGCACCTAAGCCACCTGTGTTGCCCAACAATGAAATACAAGATCATTCGTACGTTTTTTGATACCTTATTTTTCAATTTATTAATTCCCAAAAAAAATTCAAATGACCTCTGTGCGTCGATAGTAAAAATGAGATACAGTACGGGACATAAAGTATTTCTTAAACTTTTTTTGCATGTTTTAGAAGTTACTTTCCATTTCCATATGAACTAAAATAGGAAAATCCGTCTAAGTCCGACTGCATTAGGAGCACGGCGCCCTTTTAATCAAATCCAAATCCACCTGAAATCAATCCGGCGCGCGCGGTTTCGCCAGCCGCGAACGCCCGGATAAATGAATCCGGTAGAAAAACCGGAATCGGGTCCGGAAAATAATGTTGCCGTCGCCGTGAATAATGTCGCCGGTATATCACGCCACCCGAACTCCCATAACCGAATGGAAAATACCAATTTTTACTAGACATAATAACTCAGGCATTTGGGCCCGCGCGTCTGTCGTTTAAAATGCTGATTTATGTCTAGTTTACCACCTTATTTTCCATGGATATAGTTCTAGTCTACGAGATAGAGAACGTATAGATTATTTATTGTGGCGGCTGTTGTGCTTGGTCCAGGAGTCGACTGCCTGGGCGATATCTGACTTAATACTGATTTATGGCGAGTAGTAGTGGAACTGTTAAAATATTAATGTAAATATATAAATTATATACAGGATATTTCTCAAAAGTGACTCCCCTTATCAGGGGCGGATACAGGAATTTAGAGAATGGAGTCTAAAAGGAGGAGGCGAATCGAACGCAAAAATTTTGGGCCCAGATTTCATGATCTAAATGAAGTTCGAAGATCGCCGTTAGGGGCGCTTGTGATGATAGGGATACTAAAAATACACAGCTTCTTATGGCAAGAATAACTATTTTGTTATAAATTATAGAGCCATGTTAATATTTGGGCATATTTTTACCAGAGTTAGCTTTTAGAAACGTGTTTTTTTTTTTCGAATTGAGCAATGTGCGTGGCTAAAATTATGAATACAATACCTTAAATTTGAGTTTGAAAAGTTAGTTAGGTTATAACAGATGCCGGTTTTAGATATTCTTTTCATAAGTTGTTATTACAAAAATGTTTTATTATGGGGTTCTATTTAGTGCATACATGGCCGAAGAAAATATAAGCTGCTAAAGTAAATGTTCCTTCAACTGGTGTACAAAAAATATAGAAGTTCCAGCAACAAACGTATCACCAGTTCAACCTTTGATTTGATGTAAACAGTAATTGTTCCTTGATGAGAAATGTGAATTAAATAGTTTATGATGTGAGTGTGTTCTGTGTTAGTGATTTATTAATAATTTTGCTGATGCAGTTTAAAGTTTCATAATTTTTCATGAAAACACTTGGAATGGACATGTTTACGCGCAGTTCATTGTGATACTAATAATAAACATTAAAAACTTTTAAACTAGTAGTGGTTTTATGACAAATTACAGCAAATGAATGACGAAAATTAATCAGGAATTATATAATATAAACATTGCACTTATCGTGTTTGATTGGTGTTGTGTATCTCGTAACTTTACTTTTTTTTAGCTTTTCAAAATTGTAAGTTTTAATGTCATCAGCAAAGTTTTGCCAATTATGACTGTTTCACAGACATTTAAATTGAAGATGTATTACGTTCAATGTCACCTAACAATTGTGTTATAAATACATATGTATACATTTGATTTGATCTGTAATTAAAGTTCCTTCTGTTGATATCCACTTTACTATTAATACAAGTATGAGGTAGGTTTGTATGGGTTTGTAAATAAAATAATAAGTCAAGGACTAACGTATGATCGAAAAAAATGGCGTCCAGTTGGCTGGGAAATGAACATCTTTGACATTCCCCATATTGTATGTTTTATTTAGGCAGACAGTAGTATCGACTGACAAGTGAGAAAGAAAATATAGGAACTAGGGAGGTTGCAGTCGGAAGGGTTTGGACTAGAATTAATACACTTTGTTAATGATCAATCTTTCGGAATTTATTTATTCCATCCTCAGGACACTGAAATGGAAATACATGTTACAGAAAAAAGGCTAGAAAAGTCGTCAAGTAGAAAGAACTTACTCAACGTTGTAAAAATCCTTCTCTAAAAACTACATTAAAAAATAGGCTTACAGGAAACATTGAAAGCATTGAAACATTAAATTTATTTATTTAGGAATATAAATACATAACTTTTATTTTGATTAATTGACTAACTTCAAATAGCTAAATTTAATAAATGTAATATAAACCTGAATATACAATAAAGAAATTATCTACTAATAGTAAAATGAATTATCTACCCTTGATTACTGATAGTTCCGTTTTGGTTCCGTCAACTAATTTTGTCTAAATAAGTGCATAAAACACATCATTACTGCGAAGTATTTTGTCTGGGGAACTGCCCTTTGCCAATGCTGTAGCAAGTTAGGATGTCTTTCTTCTTTGTCGATGCTAGGATCCTAGTCATCCTAGTAAAAGAGATATACCTAATTATTAAATAAATTTAAAAATATATTTTTTCACTATTCGAGGTAGCTGTTATTTTGAAACTACATTTTTGAAGTGTAAGTAATGTTTAATATTCACTTTCTATAATATTCAAATAATATTTAATAGCAATGGTTGTTAATATATATTATTAATACCTACTTATTTAATAACAGGTAATTTAAACACCTGGTAGCACATATATAATAACATGTTAGTAGGTATTAAAGTATTAAATTATTGTTATTTTAGGCTCTCTAGGTTATGTCATGCAGATCTTCGATTTTGGGCTATACTCTCTATTATTATGATTTTTAAATAAATCTGTACACTGATTATATATAATTTTAATGTTTTTCTTAACATCTATCATAATTTTTTTTAAATAAATAATCATATTACTTACATTAGAAGCTTTGAAAAGTTTTGGGTTACTTTTCTTTCTTCGCTTTTTTTTCATTGAAATATCCACTTCTACAGCCAGATACCGAGCTATTTCTACTGTATATTTTTTTTTTCACAATGCTCATTGTTATACTGCTAAAAATTCAACAAATTAACTATAATTTTAGCAAAAACAAACTTAAACCGTATAATAACAATCAAAATATAGTATCCCTATCGATCGCAGTGCCTCTGCTGTTAAACCGAGGAACCTGCTTAAAAGTGGGGACAGAAATTTCAAATATGCCCATTGCCGATAAACCTTCTTTTTTAAGCCCTCCATAAACCAAACTTATATATTTTAGGGGGGGGGCGGGCCCCATGGGCCCCCCCTCTGTATCCGCCACTGCCCCCTATAACTATTTTTTCAGATAAAAAACAAGATTTGGTACGTTAATATACAGGGTGTCCCAGAAATAAGTGCAAGTATTTTAAGGGGTGGTAGATCTTGATAATAGAAACATATTTTCTCTTTATGGTTTTTCAAATAAGTCCAAAATAACGGAGATATTTTACTTTGAAAATTTCCAAAAAAAAATGGTTTTTGCTCAAATTTTGAGAACCACTGGATCTTTTCTGGATTTTCTTTCTTGTAAATTTAATCTACTACTTATCTTGCCATATTATCGAGAAATTATGTTTTAACTAAAAAATAAAAAAATCCGAATTTTCAAAAAAAAATTTTTTTACGAAAAAAACTCATAGGCGTGCTTCTGGGTTTGAACTATACTACCAATTAAAATACTTGCACTTATCTCTAGGAAACCTTGTATAATGTATAAACCAGGATTGATTGACGTATTCAATTGTTTTAGGTCACTTCCTGTTTCACCGGATATGACTACTTTTAACTTTTAACTTTTGATTTTTAAATTACACCCTCGGTATTTTTTTACTTTATTGGATAGAAAATGACACTCTGAATAGAATGACATATACAAACCAAATTGTTGTCAATCTCGCATATGACTATTTGAAATTTTAACATGCTGTTCATAACGACAATTTGACTCGAAATGTCTAGTGTGTGGTACCAAATTATTCGTAAAAAAATATTTTTTCAAATATGGTAATGAGCCACCCTCGTACCATTTAAAAAATGGAAATATGATTAAAAATACGATTTGGCGTCTTTCAATTGGCCAGGACAAGAAACGAAAAACAATAGACAATCTGTTTCTAAAGCTCCTTGATTCAGAATTAGTGTTTTTAACATAGTCATAGATAGATGTATGCAAAATTTATTTTACTTTTTATTATAACTAATGTTACAAAAGCAGACTGGCCAGTGATATAACAAAGGCAGCCATTTTAATTCAACTTTATTCTGTCAAAATCATGCGCTCTTATCTACCCACTGCATGTGCATTATCCTGGCCTTTGTATTTCGACGAAAAAAGGACTAAAATAAATAATTTAATATGGCTGTATAAAGTCAAAGTAGTCGGCTACACTCTTGTCGCCTAGAGGAATTATGTCTTAAACAAAGCAAATGGTAGGATAGCATTTCCATGAAAGAAGAAAAAAATAAAAATAAAATGCAACTAGTTTTTTATGCCTAATGTATATGACGGTTATTTATGTGTCTCTATATACTAAATATACCGTGTGGTGCATCGGAATACGGGACATAGGAAATTCCACTATACGGCACTATACAGACCGGACCACCGTAGTAGTAACATAGGCAGAACACCCTAAAATTTTGCGCTGGATGTATACCATGATAGTAAGACCCATGATTACTTATGGAGCAGTTGCCTGGTACACAAAACTAGAGCAACGACAAGGCTAAACCTATGCAAAGTCCAGAGACTAGCATGCGTTTGCATCACAGGAGCCATGAGAACCTGTCCAACAGCAGCAATGGAGGTCATTCTAGATCCAACACCACTGCACATTGTCATTGGTAGATATGCCAATGCGACAATGATTAGAATGGTCACTAACGGAATTAGTACTGGGAGAATTGTCAGATCAGGGGCTTGGAACACCCTCAAAAAGGAAATACTACTCCTGCAACTCCCAGTGGACGATATGCCAAGAACGTACAACTTTGACAAACATGTCAATGTAGTATTGAGCAATAAGAAGGATTGGAAGAGCGAAACGCTTGCCCAGCAGTTAAAAGACCATACCGACCATACCATAACTTGATATACTGATGCTTCCAAAACCAATACGGGAACAGGGATCGGAGTATTTGGGTCGAGAACTAAATATTCCGAACCAATGGGCACTTACCCTAGTATCCTACAGGCAGAAATCTACGCTATCAAAAGATGCGTACAACTTATCTTAGATAGGAACTATCGGAAACAAGAAATAGCCATCTTATCTGATAGTCAAGCAGCGTTAAAAGCGATCAACTCAGTCTCAATCAATTCGAAATTGCTCAAAGAATGCATAGAGAAGCTGAATAAATTAGGCAAAGAAAACAAAGTCCTCCTACTCTGGGTGCCTGCTCCCAAGGGATAGAAGGCAATAAAAAAGCAAATAATCTAGCTAGGGAAAGGAGCGAACATTCCACTAACTAGACCAGAACCGTTCTGCTTTCCAAGTGGTAACCAACTCAAGGCAGAACTCAAGAACTTAGAAGATTCCATCCGCAACCTGGAATGGAAATCTTGCAACGGTCTAAGACACTCGAATAAGTTTCTGAGGGCTTATGATCAAGAAAAATCACAGATCTTCCTGGGTTTAAGTAAGAACAATCTTCGGATTGTCACGGCGTTTTTAACAGGACACTGTCTCCTCAATGAACAGCTCAGTAGATTGAAACTAAGAAGAAACGGCGAATGCAGATTCTGTGGGGAAGATGGGGAAACACCAGTACACCTCATCACTGAGTGCGCTGAGATGACAACCATTCGTGCCATGAATTTTGGTACGACTGATATTGGAGATGGAGAACTACCCTCTATAAAACCGTCCCAGATACTGGCTTTTGTCAAAGCCCTGGGACTGTATGATGAGTTATGACTCAAGAAAGGGGGACACAATGGATCTGTAAGGTCGCAGTGATTAACCCCCCTCCCACTCATTCTAAATTCTAAAATTCTAAAACATAGGCAGAACCGGACGAATTAGCGTATACCCATCCGCTGGAAAAAAAGCAGGCGAAAAAATGCGATAAAATAAAAGTAGGTAGATATGTGATAAGAATGTTTCAGAATTTGTATTTATTCGTGTTTTAATAGCCAAAACGAATACATAGATTCTCGCGACAGTTCTCGTGTAATTTTTTTTTTAAGTAAAATAATGGATGTTTACGAAGTTCGTGAGAAAATTCAAATTGTAAAATGGTATTTCCAAAATAGGTCTTATCGGAATATACAAACAATTTTACCACAAACTTTTGTAAACAGGCCAATTCCATCTTTACCTACTGTATCAAGAGTTATTAATAATTTTGAAACACATGAGTGCGTGTTCCTACAAAAACACAAAAAGCCTGATGTGTTGATTAATGAAGAACAGGAGTTAAAGCAAGTGTTCATTTGTGCTACCGCGGATCAAAATCCCACGTTTTCAAGTAATCAAATTGCTGAGATGGTTGTCCTGCCCACAATGCCCGTATTGTTCAAGAATATTTGAACAATACTTTTCCCAACCGTTTAATTAGTGGATATGGAACTATTTTGTGGCCCGCTAGATCACCAGATCTTTCTCCCAATGACTTATTTTTGTGGGGTTATGTAAAATCCAAAGTGTATGGTCATAATAGGGCTAATAATCTGGATGAGATTCAAGTAAAAATACGAGAGGCTTTCCAAACTATTAGCCCTAATATGTTAGCCAATGTCAGACGGGGATTTTACGACCGCCTAGGCTTCTGTCTAGCACAAGAAGATGGTCTTTTTGAACACTTGTTATAACTTTTTCTTATTTAGAGTAATATTTTATTTTTTTTTGGTTTAGAGAATTTATTTATTTTTAGTTTTGGCTTGTAAACACACTCAAATAATAAATCTTTAAGTATTTTTATTTTAAATGTTACCTTAAATGAAGGTAAACACTTAAAATGAAAATAATAAATACTCGGCACTCCTCGCGTCGTGTTCCTAGTCTGTCACGACCGACCCGTCCAAGCACAACTGCAACTGCGCACTGTCTGACCTTACACTTTAGAGTGTAGAGGTTCGATAAGAAAGGATTTTTCGAAACTCGAATTCTAAGGGGGTGAAACCACGTTTTTCGGAAAAACTTTTAAACACGTATATTTTATTTTGTTGTTTTACATATTTTAAGATTTTTTAAAAATTTATACAGGGTGATTCATAAAATATGACCATTGGGTAATCACGATTCTGCTTAAACTGCTTGACGTTTAAAGCTGATTTTTGGCAAACGGATTGACTATGGGGTGTAGAGGTTCAATAAGGAGGGGTTTCTCGAATCTCAAATTTCAAGAGGGTGAAAACGCTCCTCAAATATTACAATATTTATTATTTAAAAAACGGTTAGTCTTTCGGGAAAACGCTTGGACACGCATAATTTATTTTGTTTTTTACATATTTTGAATTTTTTTAAAAAATCATACAGTGTTCCAAAAAGTTAGGTAATTGATTAACCACTATTTTGCTTAAACTGCTTAACGTAAAAAGCTTATTTTTGGTAAACGGATTTTTTGAAAGTTAAATTCTAACGAGATGAAAGATTGTTTTTTCTCATGCTGACATAAATTTGAGAAAATTTTATCCAGTTTGTATGTTAATGGAAATTCTTGCTTTACTTTATCATCACCATTACAAATAATTCCACGCGAACGAAGTCGCGGGTACACGCTAGTTAAATAATATAATTAAGTATTAAAATCTGTTTCAACTCACTTCAGATAAACTACATGAAATTAACCGGCTGAGTTAGTAATAAATAGTTTAACATTTAACCAATATTTTCATACAAATAAACTTTACTTTATTAGAGACAGGCTTTGTTATATTTTCTCACTTAATGGAAACTTAATATCTATGAAAATTTAGGAGAACTAGCAATGGAAAGCCTATTACATTTTACGTACACACATACAGATCGAAAACGTTGTTACATCTGGGAACTAAGAGGAAATAAAGCGGCTCCTAAACTATTTTGGCGAGCAGAATGAGGCGAATTGTATGCATATTCAACAATGGAACTGGAACGTTCATATAAATTATCCTTCCGGAAATTATAATGCCGATAAATCGTTTCACTCTGTAACCGATGTTTTAACCAAAGACTCGAAAATATCAATTTAATCTGGGCTATTACTTGTTTGTTCCTATAGACAGGATGTGCAGTGCAATGACTCTGTGGCAAAGGTATTGAAAAATTATTACAAGAAAATATTTTTGTACAAGTAAATCAAGTTGGGATTTGTAAATAAACGAATAAAGAACATTTTTACGCTTATTTTTAAACTAAAAATGATTTTTCAATGTTATGGACCCCACGTTGGGCTCCAAAATAGTTAATTAACAAAATATTAAATCAAATAATTACTGAACAACGCTAGATAACGTAGACGAAATAATCTGAAAAAAACACTAAAATATGTAAAAAAAAGAACGTGAAAAAAAAAGAGTTAAAGAATTAAATGTCAATGTAGAATGTAGAATAAGCGACCTTTCTTGACTTATAACTCATCATTCAGTCTACAACTCATCGCACATGGGGACTTTCCTGTTGTAGGGGGGACAGGGTATTTCCTATCCTCTTCTGACAACAACTGTTCATCCTCCGAGGAGTGTACAGGGTGGTCGAAATTGGTCTGTTTTAACAGAGAAAACCCATTTCCTGACTAGATAGAGCAAAACCGACATAGATGTCATGGGCTCGATTTATGAGACACATTTAATGGCGTAAACCGCCTGTTGATATTTTCACTGCCAACTGAGATACGGGGTCTTTTTCAATTTTTTTCCATTTGGAAAATTGCCCATAACTTTTGTATTTCGCGGAATAATAAAATTCTGTAAAAACGTTCTTAAGGCACTTTTTTAATCACAATCCAGTGGCGTAGTCAGTTTTTTCTATACATGCTCCTTTTGTCAGAAATAATAAAAAATATAATTTTTTAAATGGAAATTATAGTTGGCTAAGAACTTAAAAAAATGCTGGCGTTTAGCCCTTTCCAACGATATAAAGTTATGTGTATTTATTTCTGAGAATGAGGGAAATATTAGGTTTTTTATTTTTGTATCGAAGCGGGCCTTGATTTTGTGTTAACCTATTTGCAAATTTTTTTTTATCACAATTTAATATTCTATATTATTATTTATCTGCATAATTAAAAACTTTTGAAAAGGTAACTTAACATTCTATATTAGTATTACCAATTACAATTAAAACGCTAGGGTTACAACTGAACTATGAAATGGAGAATTTAGAGAGAATTGGGTTGGAACAAGGGACCCATATCTTGTCCTGCTAAGTCCTGTGATTTAACTCCTTTCGACTTTTTTATAGAAGAAATTAAAAGAACTTATATATACGGGAAGAACCAGTGTGAGGAGAGAAGAATTGCAGAAGGCTACTAGGCAAGTTTTAAGAGGCAAGTAGTTCGCCTAATAAATCGTTGTAACTCTGTGCGCAAAAGATGTTTATTGTGTATTCAACAAAAAGGTGCTCAATTTGAACATCTTTAATTTTGCAGAAAAATAATAATATAGAATATTAAATTGTTGTAAAAAATAATTAGGCAAATAGGTCAACTCAAAATCAAAGCCCGCTTCGATATAAAGATAAAAATCCTAATATTTCTCTCATTCTTAGAAACAAATACCCATAACTTTATATGGAAAGGGTTAAACGCCAGCATTTTTTTAAGTTCATAGTCAACTACGATTTCCATTTAAAAAATTATATTTTTAATTACTTCTGACAAAACGAGCAAGCATAGAAAAAAACTGACTACGCCACTGAATTGTGCTTAAAAAAGTACCTTAAGAACGTTTTAACAGAATTTTATTATTCCGCGAAATACAAAAGTTATGGGCAATTTTCCAAATGGTAAAAAATTCAAAAAGACCCCGTATCTCAGTTGGCAGTGAAAATATCAACAGGTTGTTTACGCCATTAAACGTATGTCTCAGAAATCAAGCCCATGACATCTATGTCGGTTTCGTTCTATCTAGTCAGGAAATAGGTTTTCTCTGTTAAAACAGACTAATTTCGACCACCCGGTACATTTACCTCCTACGAAGGTATATACCCTTCCACGGTTGGGATTTATAGACCTCCGTACCCTTCACAGTCGGTAAGTTTGCGTAAGGTACTCTTGAGGCTGGAGGATCTGTCTCCATTTTCTCCACCTCTTTGACTTGGTCTCCCTTTAGACATGATACCTGTGGTGTCCCGGATACATAATAGAGGATATATCTCTCTTTCTCAGGTGCCTCCTTGAATTAGAGGTCAATTTCTATTGTGAGGACCTGACTGGTCTTCCTCCTTCAAGTTGATAACTTGTCAACTTAATGTCGTTAAACTGGAATTCTAACAAAGCTGGTGATACACCGCAAGGGTTAGTCGGTCCACTTCCACAGAGCCCCGCATGTAGAAGTAAGGGAGAGGAGAATACAATGGGTTGCCGCCTGGTGTCTCAAGGTTAAAACCAGTAGAGACTAGTCTACTATCTAGCCACGCATCTCTTTGACCTGGTCAAGCCATCGTAGGATTTAGGTTTTTGGTGAGGTTGTCTTCTCTTGCTCCTGGGGGTTAAGAGTCCATTTCACTAGTCTGAAAAAGTAGCAAAATTAGCGTTCGGCATTTAACGTTTTATGTAAAACTGGCTAGATATTTTTACACAAATGAAGAAGGAAATTAAAGATAAAGCATTATACTATATCCGTATTGTAGCACATTTTTAGACTTCTTTATTTTTAGGATTTTGATTGTCAAACATCAACAAAATATTCCATATGTTTGGACTAATCTTTTTCGAAAATAAAGACATAATTTAAAATTCCGTTACAATACGGAAGTAGATTGAAGTTTTGTAATCACAGTGATATATAATTTGTATGGTTTTGTAACAAATTGCTCGCTATTTAATGGTAAATGCTGAAGCTCTGCAAAGCTTACTCAAACCTTAATCCAAAGCACGTGTGTTTGGAATTATGGGTATGGCTTAACACGACAGGATCGGGCTGAACCCCAGGCAAATTTCTGAAATATAACATATATTTCCTTCACCCGACCCCTGAGAGCGACCCGAACAGTACAGCGTAATAAACTTTTAAGCCAAGACACCCCACACCTTCTGCCGTGACTCGCGACCACAGAGGACGCAGAGGACAAGACAGTAGAGTATATCTTGTATGACGCTCAGGGTAGTCCTATGCGGCATCATTATATATCCTGGTGCAATTCCCTGGTCACAATAACATTACAGCCAGGCACAAGATAGTGAGCCAGGGCCATTGCCTGGAAACCTATATGGCGAAATCTTGATAAAATAATTTAGTACTCACTAAAAACACGGTATGTCGCTAGTGGTAGGAAAAATAATTTTTAGAGGTTACTAGTTTATTTGGTTGCCTGTGATATGCATATACAGGGTGTTTTCTAATTAATCTAAAAAATAAAAAATCGTTAGAAAACGGCTCAAGGCGGGCTCTTAATAAGTATATTTATTTTTTTCTCGGCAATCGTTGGATGAACAAAAAAAACTCAAAGATCAATTTTGTTGAAAAAGGATGGCCAGTCAAGAAAAAAATATATTTTCTTTAAAAAAGCAGTAGTGTACCATTTATGTTAAGCAAAATATCGATTTTTTTAAATTTTTAACACCCTGTAGCTCAGAAAGGAAGTACTTTAGACCCAATGGTTATATAAAAATTGTTTTAACACATGAGGAATCACACCACAATTTTTTTAGACTAATTAGAAAACACCCTGTATATTGTCAACTTGACAATGATTGTTGATAAATCAAAAAATACCTTTTCTGTGAAAAAAGTCCGATTTTCGCATGAAAAATTTTGGTTTTTATTGAATTTTGGGCCTGCATCTGCAAATACCGGTATGTTGTTTAATATTCTATCTATCTAAATTTTAAATATCATAGTTAGAAATAGTTTTATTATTTATTAACTGTAAAAATGTTATACTTATAAGTTTTATCAAATATTGTGATTTACTTTCTACCTTGTAGTCAAAATTTATATTTAGTAAACTGTAAAATATATATATTCTTATGTTTTATTAAAGTTACTCTGATATACCAATATATCAGTGTAACTTTATAAAAATAAATCGTTTGAATTCAAATAATATAAACATAAAAAATATTTCCAGCAGAAAAGGCGAAGGCGCTGGGTTAAACGTAGTCTCTACTGGAACACAGAGGGGCGCATTGACCCAAAATTTTACTATTAAGTTTCATATCTATCTTAATAGAAGATTATTTTTTTTTATCTAAGGCCAGGGCCAGTTCCCCCTAGCATTTGACCAAGAGCTTCCCCACCGACGACAAGGTCTCGCGTCTCCTAGAGGAAGAAATGTCAATGTAAAAATTGTAATTAATAATAACAATTACTCACGCACCTTTAAAAATGAATTCAAATAAACCCCAAAGTAACCGCGGAATACAGGCTTGATAATATCCGAAAAAGCTATTCATATACCTATTATATCCCGTTCCCAATAAAACAGTTATCTTGTATAACCATCAAGCACCTCCGACATCCACATTAATACACGACGACAGCTTACTATGTCAAACCAAACTGACCAATCCCATATTTTACTAAGTGAGATTTTCTCTTAATAAACTTCGCCACCATTATCATTAACGCAAACAGTTTATTATAGCATTTGACATGTAACATAATAAACCAATCTCATCCCTTTTCCGCTGGTAGAATCGAATCCTTTATTAGATAGCATCACCGGTCGCAATTCAATAAACGTCAGATCAAAATTGATATTTCCATTCGACCTTTTCATTAAAACTCTAGCAGAAAGGGTTAGGGGGGAAATACCGCGGTTTATAGGCTTGATAATATCCGAGAGAGCTATTCATATAGATGCGGTTGTTCGGCAATGGGATACTAATGCGTAATCGTTTACGAATACGCGTATACGAATTAGATTTATAAAGTTTTGTTAACGCATATACGGGTATTTTTAATGTATTTGTATTTTTAGGGTTCCATACCTCAAAAAAAAAACTTGGACATTGCAGAACACAAAAAAAAACGTATCAATAAAAATTTTACAATTGGAGAATTGTAAATTGTTATAATCATTGAAGAGTGTGTTATTATAAATACCAGTTATTAAAAAATACCAGTGTGTGAGATGATCAAAATTTTAAAATTCAAAATTGTTCAAGATTAAATAATCAACAAAAAAGTCGTTCACCGCATATAAGGTTCTCTCCAGTAAGTATGATTTCAGAGCTTTGCAAAATGCGGGAAAGAATGAAAGCGACTTGATATCCAAAGGCAGATGATTGTACATTTTTTTTGGCATTGTACAACCCAGTACAGTCCAGTATTAAGCCTTAAAAAAACAAAATAAAACACTAAATCACCACAATACACCTAAACACTTTTACTTTTACACTGGACGCGCGTATAAGTACAATTTGAGCGTTTATTTTGAAAATATCGATAGAATCCACTGTTATATATACAGTGTATTCTATTTAAAAAACATAACTTTTATTCATATTTTCAAAAATATTTTTTTCCTAGAAAAATAGACTACACCACTGTATTCTACGTAAAAAGTTCAACAAGAAACAGTTTTCATCTTCTTGATACCTTTTACAATAACTGAGATACGGGAAACTGTCCCAAATTGCAAAATTGGGAAAGGGAAAGGGAAAGGGAAAGGGAAAGGGAAAGGGAAAAGGAAAGGGAAAAGGAAAGGGAAAGGGAAAGGGAAAGGGAAAGGGAAAGGGAAAGGGAAAGGAAAGGGAAAGGGAAAGGGAAAGGGAAAGGGAAAGGGAAAGGAAAGGGAAAGGGAAAGGGAAAAGGAAAGTGGTATGGTATGTAAGGAAAGGGAAAGGGAAAGGGAAAGGAAAGGAAAAGGGAAAAGGAAAGGGAAAGGGAAAGGAAAAGGGAAAGGAAAAGGGAAAGGGAAAGGGAAAAGGGAAAGGAAAAGGGAAGGAAAAGGAAAAGGGAAAGGAAAGGAAAGGGAAAGGGAAAGGGAAAGGGAAAGGGAAAGGGAAAGGGAAAGGAAAAGGGAAAGGGAAAGGGAAAGGGAAAGGGAAAAGGAAAGGGAAAGGAAAGGAAAGGGAAAGGAAAGGGAAAGGGAAAGGGAAAGGGAAAGGGAAAGGAAAGGAAAAGGAAAGGGAAAGGGAAAGGGAAGCGGAAAGGAAAGGGAAAGGGAAAGGGAAAGGGAAAGGGAAAGGGAAAGGGAAAGGGAAAGGAAAGGAAAGGGAAAGGGAAAGGAAAGGGAAAGGAAAAGGGAAAGGGAAAGGGAAGCGAAAGGAAAGGGAAAGGAAAAGGGAAAGGAAAGGGAAAGAAAGGGAAAGGGAAAGGGAAAGGGAAAGGGAAAGGGAAAGAAAAAGAAAAAGAAAAAGAAAAAGAAAAAGAAAAAGAAAAAGAAAAAGAAAAAGAAAAAGAAAAAGAAAAAGAAAAAGAAAAAGAAAAAGAAAAAAATCCAATCCAAAGTTTGTTTATTCAAAATCTTTCCTATACGTTTTTAGGTGTTACTTTAAAGTTTTATGTAGTCGATAAATCGGTCTAATTTACACGAAAATACTGAATTATAAACAAAATAACTCAGCCGGCCATAAAAGTGCAATTTTGGCCCGATATTTCGAACGTACTCCGGGCGATTACCGTGTTCTAGAACTCGGTCTGCTAAACCGAATGATTCAATATAGTTGGGAGGCGAACCTTTATACCGGCTTTTATTTCGAAATGGGAAACTTTATAGGCGAGAAATGGACTGTAAAGAATATCGTACAATCTTAGGCAATGTTTTCAATCACGCGCTTCTGGTTCGAGCTCAAAATGCCATATTTCTCGCATTATGTTCGTTTATTGAAGCGCGAAATTTTTTTGTTGTATTTAGAAATATTTGTTTCTATAAATAATGTTTCTAATATTATAGCGAATATTTTTATATAAACTGTTAAAAAATGCAGAGCTGTTTTGTTTTGACAGGGAGTTACTGTTAATATATCTAATAACAGTAAAAAAATAAAAGTTGGTTTAGTTAAGTTGAAAATTTGTAACTTCAAGCAACACATCATAACTTAATTGTCCCAGTTAAGATATGGTACAGCAGAGAAATCTTGTGCTGCTCAACTAAATTTTTGGTAAAGATTATTGGATGGATTATGGCATTATTAATAGATATTAATTATTTAAAATTATTCAAACACGTCTCAAATTACGGGCAATTAAATACATATTTATGCGTCTAACTAAATAAATCTAAAGACAATATGAACAGAGAATAATGATCAAAATTTTTCTAGTTCTCTGTTCCTAGTTGCGCTAGTTTCGGTAATTTTTTGTTACAATCGATTGGATTTGTATCGCTAAGCTGATTTTATCACGATTGGTCTATACCAACAGACAGCCTATACAGGGTGAATCTTAAATAAGTGCAAATAGTTTCAGCTGGTAGATATCGATAAAAGAAATATTATACATATTTTCTCTTTGCCGTTTTTCAAATAAGCAAGTTGTTTTACTTTTAACAGATTCCAAAAAAATGAATTTTTGCTTAAATTTTCACAATTACTGGATCTTTTCTGAGAAACTTCTGGAAATTATGTTTTTTTAAAACTGTTTTGTTCTGGAAATTATCTTTCTCTTTCTCTTTCTCTTTCTCTTTCTCTTTCTCTTTCTCTTTCTCTTTCTCTTTCTCTTTCTCTTTCTCTTTCTCTTTCTCTTTCTCTTTCTCTTTCTCTTTCTCTTTCTCTTTCTCTTTCTCTTTCTCTTTCTCTTTCTCTTTCTCTTTCTCTTTCTCTTTCTCTTTCTCTTTCTCTTTCTCTTTCTCTTTACAAATGATATCGGAGATGGAGAACTATCTTCTGTAAAACCGTCTCAGACACTGGCTTTTCTCAAAGCCCTGAGACTGTAAGATAAATTTTAACTCAGAAAGGAAGACACAATAGATCTATGAAATTGCAGTGATTAACTTTTCCATCCCAAACAATCTACAATCTAAGTTGGAACGATCTCATCTCATGACCTTTGCGCTTAGTGTTATATGCCTTTTTTATTGTACATAAAACCCTGATATAAACTAAATAAAAATATAGGGCAAATCCGTAATTGAAAACGCTCCTCGCCGGCGAATAAAAGCGCAGCGAACTTTCCAGCCAGTACATTCGGTCTTTTTAGATCGTCGTGTCGCGCCGCCCGCCCCAAACAAAGAGCCATATATCATATCCGCGTATTCCTTTTCGCTTTATTAGACGCTCTATAATGTTAAGAGACCATCCGAGACCTACATAAATCCCACTTATATACAGGGTGACTCTAAAATGTATATACGCTTTTTTTCGCAAATACTAGTGTCGAAAATCATCTTATCCACTCTTAATTCTTTTAGGTCCATTTCAGCTATTAATTTATTTTTTAAATGTAGCTATTTTATTTATTAACACAAAAGTAGTAATATGGTTAGCATTCGAGAACAATATCTCATCACTAGATACTTTTTTTTTCTTTTTATTCTTGGCTTTAGGTCAATGGTGTTGCAAAGATGTTACTAGCTTTTGTTAGTTCATTATTTTATTTTTATGACAACATTTCGACAATATATGTCTTTTTCAAGTCTCTTGAACGTAGATTCCGACAGAATTAAAATTGTTAACCTGGACAAAGCACAATAACACATGTTAAAACTATTTTTTTTTTATTTTTAGGGACATCACACTTTGACCAAGAGACTCTTGCAAAGACACGAGTCACTAAAAATGCCCCAACAAGAAGCAGAAGACACAGTAACATTGGTTTTAAACGATATATAAGGGGCTGACCTATATGCGATACAACCCGAACAAATTTAGTCAGACCAGCATTGACCTCAAAAAATGTGGAAGCTCTTAAGAGTCTATTACGCTCTACTGTTCGGGTCGCTCTCAGCGGTCGAGTAAAGCGGGTGTGTGGCCGAAGGAAATATATATTATATTTCAGAAATCTTAAACCCGATCTTGTCGGGTTAAAACACGTCCAAAATTCCAAACACACGTGCTTTGATTAAGGTTTGCAGAGCTTCAGCATTTGCCATAAAATAGCGAGCAATTTGTTACAAAACCATATAAGTTATATATAACTGTAATCACAAAACTATAATCTATTTTCGTATTGTAACAGAATTTTAAATTATGTCTTTATTTTCGAGAAAATTTAGTCCAAACATAAGAAATATTTTGTTGATGTTTGACATTCAAAATCTTAAAAATAAAGAAATTTTCTAAAAATGTGCTACAATACGGATATAGTATAATCCTTTATCTTTAATTTCCTTCTTCATTTGTGTAAAAATACCAAGCCAGTTTTACACAAAACGTTAAATGCCGAACGCTTATTTTGCTACTTTTTCGAACTAGTGAAATGGACCCTTAATCACCGACTTAACTTACAAAACTTGTATTAAATTTGATACACAGACTTTTCTGGAATACCCTCTATATATTTGCATCTGTCCTTCCGCCCTTTTCTTCCCCTGTCTTTTTTTAGCGTCCTTCTTCGATCGCACAAAATTGATTTACCGCCATATCGGTGCACTTTCCAGGCCTAGACATCAATCTTGCGCCAGCCACGCTCCGCATTTTACCGAGACGACGCTATATAAATATGTCACGGCGGGGCAAAATTTAGATTTAAAATTAATGGGAAAGGCGGGGAGAATGTGGGGGAGGAAGTGGACGAAAGCCACTTCCATGAAAGGCGATACACCTAATATGTCTTTTAGTGTTTGTGCTTTTAGAGAAGTCCGTAGGGTTGAGTAACGACTGTTTGTCATCGATAATAAATAAGGAAATATTCATATATTATATCACGAGACCTATAATAAGTTATTCTAAAATTATTGTGCATGAAACCATTTTCTAAAAAGCAAAATCATGCAAAAAATTATTTGGGTAGTTTAATCAATTAAATTTATAGGTTGAGTGATATACGGCTAGATTATTTCCTGAATGGCTTAGAATGAAGCAAATAACTATAAGAATTTTATTAACTATAAAATTTAACATTTTACTAAACCGTGAATTCATTTTCACTACAGCGGTAAATAAAATTTAAAGACGTTTTAAAATGACGTCTCGTAAGTAATGTTTGTGCTTCTGCTACCTTGGTTACGCATCCCAACAATGCATCGAGGACCGTTTCGCATGTCAACATATCAAATTCTGACGTATTTTCCTCCATTTATTTGTTCAAAATAATATCGAATAAGGGGTTTTCACCGATTAAAATCGTTATTAAGTCATACATATGAGTTGTAAATCAATGTTTTTAAATGAACTGTTGCCAAAATCTCCCAGAATTAATGATAAACGACAAAAAGAAAACCCAAAAGGAAGCCGAAAAAATAATCGCGGTTAAACTGGTCTTGGGATTTAATCACTTATCTAAACAAAATTTATTCGAAAAATTAGATTAGCTGATTGGTCCATTTCACGATGAGGGAAATAATCTAAAATAATTTCCAATAATCGAAAATCAATTCCTTATAAATTGGTAGAGATTCTCACTATACCTTCCGTATTAGCTACCTTTCCGTTTACCTTCCATTTACACAAAATATTATATCATGTGAATGAATAGGATAATGCACACTATCCGTTCCGTTTCCCTTCCGTTCCATATTTCCTTCCATACATTTTTTTGACGGACGAACTGAAGCGTATCGGAAACAGCGTTGTCAACTTCTTACATTTTGTACCAGCTCTGTTAACATTGTGCTGTTATTTATTTATTCTTTTACCTCTTAATTAAATCTGTTACCATTTTCAAAAGATACAAATTTTTAAAATAAAACTTTCGTAATGATATAAATTATACAATAAAAAGTATGGAACTCATACGGAACGGAAGCTTACGTATAGCGTCAATACAGTAAAAAGTACGGCACGGATATGGAATGGATATGGAATGGATATGGAATGGATATGCAATGGATATGGAATGGATATGGAATGGATATGGAATGGATATAGAATGGATATGGAATGGATATGGAATGGATATGGAATGGATATGGAAGGGATATGGAAGGGATATGGAAGGGATATGGAATGGAAACGAAAGATATAGTGAGAATCAACGTTAAATCTGCTCCGATTTCTACTGTCGTTCTTTAAGAACGTTCAACTTATTCAGTGCGCATTTGAGTTTATACGGGTCCAGTTCCGAATTTAGGACACCAAAGGGCGTAAAATAATATAAATTTTGGCAAATTTTTGACTTAAAATACTGCATTCTAATAGATTTAGTTCTGACTGTAATTATATGTAATATAAATTTTTGTAAATATTTAAAACGTTTCAAGAATTTTAGTAAAAATTTTTAATAGTAATTTTTTTATTATTAGATTAGATTAGATTCTTAGAGGTGGCTTTCGGCCTGATCCACTGCGACTTTCTCAGATCTATTGTGGTCCTCTTCTGATCCTTAGATTACATTCTCCAGTCCTATCCTTTTTACAAAATTTAGCAACTTGGAGAGTGAACCCTCCATGTAGCTCCTTGGCAATAGCCTATCATTGCCTATTACCGGGAACCGCACATTTGCCAGGCTGTCACACCGACATAAAATGTGTTCTGACGTGTCTTCTTCAGATTGGCAGAACCTACACATAGCTTCGTCTGTCAATCTCATCAGCTTTAGATGCCTATTTAGCTTACAATGCCCTGTTAGAAGACCTACTACAGCTTTGACTATCTTTCTGTCCTTACTAATCAAGTCTACCGTGAATTTTGGCGAATGTTCTACAATGAACCTTTATTATTATTAGACAAACTAAATTATTTGGTAAATTTTATGTAAATATTATAATTTTACTATTATAAAATTTACATAAAATTTACCAACCTAACCTAATCAAATATAATATTGGAGGTAATAAATATTTTTTACTAGTACAAATAATGACTATTTTTAAATTTTCAACTTATGCATAATTTTAGTGCTCATGATGCACATTTCATTTCTACACACCTAATATGTTTTCAGTATTTTATATAACTAAATCAGCATCATTTCATCGTCATTTTTAGCTTATTCGACCATTTCCAATCATGGTGTAGCCTCTTTCACATATTTATATACTCCCTTTGTAGTTGGGCCTATCGGTGTCTATTGTTAGTCCACGTTGTCCCTGCTAAGTTCCTAATCTCATGATCCGATTTCAGGTTCGGTCTTCAAAGTACTCCATGTTAATTCTTCTGTTGATTTCTGGTAGTAGAGATCCCGAGCTGTGTATTAATTGTCCTAAATATATATATTCTACTATTTTCAGTCTTGTTATTTATTAGAATATTATTAATTAGTCTTTTCTATCTACTAGTGGCATCTATCTACGCTTGGCAATTAAGACTGTGGCATCAGCAAATCTTCTTCTTATCTAAGGTATTCTGCATCTATTTTTAATCCTTCGTTGGTCCAGTCCAATTGACAAAAGATTTCTTCAAGTATTGCTGCAAACATACTTAAAGTATGAACATAATAATGTTTATGTCTGACTTAACTAAACTTTTAATTATTTAGTATATCAATCTACTTTTACAGTCAATTTAAGCATATTTTTTATAATTGTATGCTTCGTATAGTTTAAGTCAAATATAAATTAAATCACAGCGATATTTTTCCAAACTTTTAGCTCATATTTCAAGACGACATTTTCAAATATTCGTAATAGAAATTCCCCATAAATCTGCTCCCGATTTCTATTGTCGCTCTTAAAGAACTTTCGACTCTGCATTTCTGTATGTACGAGAGTAGTTTGAAATTCATGACACTAGAGAGCGTGAACAAACATAAATTTTAGCCACGCTTGTTTAGGAGCGACTTAAAATACTGCAGGTTCCACAATGTAAAAATTAAAGTAGTTTGAAAGAGCGGGTTGTCTTTTTCTTATTCTCTGAACTCTTTTGACAGGGTTATGAGCTTCCAGAGGAACTAGAAGAGTGGTCTTAGGTATTAAAAGGAATAAATAAGAAAAGTAAGAGGATGTTTTATTAAGAGAGGCGTTCTCGATAAATTTGTAAGAACTTTCTGAGAAAGCTTATTTAAAAGAGAAAATATAAAAAATAATAAAGACACTTTGGGAATGGATTTTTAATAATACCAGACTTAGTTTGCGTAATAGAAAAGTATAAGAGGCAATGGAGAAAAAAAGACTATCCAAAAAAGTCCTATGGGTATTTCGCCACTGGAAGAAAATCTACAAAATAAAACAGTTATTTTTTTGAAACACTGCTGCCTCAATTCAACGGAGACTAATAATCAGCACTGTGTATACACCACACAAAATATTTAATAATAAAGTTAGGTTCTGATCATAAAAACTTTTCTCTAAAGTTTATCATAAACAAACTGACCGACGCGACGTCGAAAATGAGAACATAAAATGGGCGTTACCCAAATTTCAGCTTCATAACGACACTAGTTTGTCGGAAAGTTTTGGCTATTTCAGTTCCACCATTCTATTTTCAATTATTTTACTCGGCGCAGTTTAGAAGATAACTGGCACAAACACATAAAGGTTTGTTTGTAATGGAACCGCTAAACAAATAAAAGTAAATTAAGTATATTAAACAAAATAGCTGACCGGGCTATCTTCGTAGGTATGTCCCTGATGATTTAAGCTGTCAATAATTCCAGAAGATGGTTTGGATTTCCAAACCTAATTTATTTCAAAATTATATATATAAAATAGCTCTAAAAGGCTTGATTGGTTATCTTTCTCCATTTGTTTCTGTCTTTCGCCTTTATTCTCCACCCATCCACTCTTATCCTTCTCAAGTCCTCTTCTACATCCTTTTTCCATCTGATTCTCGGTCTACCCCTCCTTCTCTTCCCACCTATTTCACGTTTCATTATCATACTAGGAATTCTTGCTTCGGCCATTCGTTCAATGTGTCCCAGCCATCTCAGTCTTTGTGCTCTTGCTACTCCCGTTATGCTCGGTGCCCGATATAGTTGCTTTACTTCTTCATTTGTTCTTATGGTCTATATATTGCCTATCTTCTTTCCTCCAAAAATCTTCCTCAGTATTTTTCTTTCCCAAATCTCTAACCTCGAACTTTCTGTTGCATTGAACGTCCACGTTTTACATGCATACAGCACTATTGGTCTTATCATTGTTTGATACATTCTGATGTTTAAACTTCTAGAAATGTTTTTACTCTTAATAATTTTCTGTAATGCGCTGACACATCTATTTCCTGCCATTATTCTTGCCATAAATTCTTGGGTTACATTTGGATTCCTCAGAAATACTGCTCCCAGATATGTGAATGTATCTACTTCCTCAAACTTGTATTGTTTACCTCTCTCAGACTTCAATTGTAGACATCTTTCCTTCTCAAAATCTCTATCTGACCACTCCATAAATTTCGTTTTCTTCTCATTAAACACTAAGCCTACTTTTTGCGCTTGATTTTCTAGTCTTTTGGTCACCGATATCGGCTCTTTCCGATATCTTGCTAAGATAACCAAATCATCGACAAAGGCTAAGCAAGGCCATCTCTATTGATTCCCGCGTCTTTTATAATTTTTTCTAATATTACACTAAACAGTACTGGAGATAGTGGATCCCCCTGTCTTAATCCTTCCCTGATTATAAATTTTTCCGTTGTTTTCTTGTTTACTTTGACTTCATTTACAGTCTCTTGGAGTGTCAATTTTATCATCTTGGTCAGTTTCTTGCTAACCCCTAATTCTGTTAATGCTCTAAATACTTCCGTCAATGGCTCAAATTTAATCAGCAATCGACACGAAAGAGAATTAAAAAATATTGACTCAAAACTGACAACTAAAAAAAGTTTTAAGTTTATTTTTGTAGAGGCCAAAAAGGTTTTTTTGTCAAGTAGTAACTCAAACTTAAAAATAAAAACCATAAAACAAATTTAAAGGGTGTAAATGTTGTATAATAAAATACAACTAATAATATAAATTAAAAACAATACTAATAGATGGTACATTACTAATGGTAATAGCGATAAGTTAATAGTCAAACTACACTACGGGGTTAACTACTCTTTAAGTCTAATTACGCTACGGGACTAACTACTTGTCAAGGCTAAGTACGCTACAGGATGAACTACTCTTCAAGGCTAACTACGCTACACAGGATCACTACGCCACAAAGGCTAACTGTAGAAAATAATAAAGCTAAACATAATTCATTCAAGATCAATTTGATAATACAAATACAGAAATATATTCTTATCTTCTATTAAAGTCACTTAGACAAAATATAAATAAATCACCGTAAAGAAATACTTCAATATTATCATCTGCAAATCATCTTTTCTTAATATTCAATCGAATATATTAAAATATACCTAAGATTCAGAAATATAATATATCACAATAAAAACAATAAACAGTAACCAACTAGTTGCTCAGTGAGATAAAAGTAAACTCATCTTAATTAAACTTCTTATTCGGCACGGCAATGGAACTCAGAACTACCACAAAACCTTAATTAAACTTCAGAAACTTTAATAGTTTTAATTTAATAAGCGCGTACCACTTCTTTCTCTGACGCTGTCTAATACTGTTTTAAACGGCGATACTGTATTGCGTGTTATTTGAAACCTTTTTGAAAAGTGCAGGTACATGAATTTTGGGCTTGTTTTTTTTTACGTTCAAAATTCCATTGCGCTCCGGCTTTTGAAATGTCTGTTTGTTATTACGTCAGATAAAGAAAACGTAGCATAGAAAAATAGAGTTCTTACATTTTTAATATCAAATATCTTAATATAAAAAAATAAAAAAATTTTTTTTTATGAATTTGTTTTTCAATGCTCTTTCACTTTAATGTTTCAAAAAAGTCTGATCGAGAATTTTAAATTTTTCGTATCTCCAATTTTACATTTTTTAAGCTCCCTGTATATTAAAATTTATATTTCGCAACTTCAATTATATTTAAATAACAAGCAAAAAATGTTACGAAGAATGACTTTTTTTCGAAAAGTCGTAAATAAACAAGTTTGCAAGTGACAATCAAGACAATCCGTGGACACACTGTATTTAGTGAACATGTTTAATTTATGTCAATGATTGACAGATATTGATGAACCTTCCAGTCAAATGAGACACCACTTGTGCCTGAAAAAGCCCACTATGTTGGGAGCGAAACGTCGCATACAAAAAAATCCAAATATCTTAAGAACAATACTCGTAGCGATTTTTACTAAGAGACCTTTTTTACGTAAAAAACATCGTAAATGTATATTTTTTACTCAGTAGTAAAAACATTATACAGGTACGGACGAAAAGTTATTAGTCTTCAAACTATTTAAAAAATATGTAGGTGGCGCCCTGTACAAGTAAGAGTCATATTAACATCAAAATAAAATTTCTCATGTCAAAAAACGCAGAAATTTACGTTCCTTCAGAAATTATTTGGAAAGAATCGAAATAAAAATAAAACCTCTACACCCTGTATCTCCGAAACTAAGCATTTTAGGACGTACATTTATAGGAACTTTTTTATTTATTTTTATCTGCAGAATATGCACCGGAAGTTTCCGGAATACAGTTCGGACCACCCTGTATATATTTTAATTCTGTTATCACACTCAGTTATGTCATTTAAAATAATAATTGTCAGTGTAGTGTACCCATTTAATGCCGGAACCGCACATGCGGCATTTAGCGAACGTCAACTACCGAGCGCTCGTGATCGGACTTTGCCTTTCCATCCACACATGCGGGCTCTGATAGCAACAACATAGACACGAGCCACAGTGCTTCGTCCCATGGACAAAAATCGAAAAAAAAAGTTAAAATTTACTAATATCTGAATATGTAACTTTATACTTATAGCAATGTTCAACCATCCTGTATATTATTTTTCATAAACAGCGTTTTTTGTTAGGAAATATTTTCACTAAAAATACATTTTGCGATCATTATCTTATCAGTGAAGAGAATAACATTCATAGTAGTTCTGTATATTATGGAGTTAAACGGTACGTACTTAATTGAAAGCCACTATGGATATTGTTAAACAAGGTATGTACTTTAAATTTATTTCTAAACAAGTTCGTCATTGTTTAGTTTTTATTTATTTTTTAAGATGATTCTTAAATGGGTACAAAAATTTTACGTTTTCAAGCTTCAAAAAGGCATTTTAAAAAACATACCTATCAAAACATATCGTATTTATTGAATATTTTTGTTGTCATATTCATACACTTTTAATTTTTGTATAGTTCACCTGCGTCTGCTTGCGACGAACTTTATTTTATAATACTTTTCAGATGGAGTAAAATTGATAAGCAATGCCGATCTGGTTAATACTTGGATTGGTCATAAGGACAAGAACTCAAAATTATTTGTATTTCAAAAAATGTGTTCTTAACTAGATATTGATAAACCTTCCAGTCAAATAAGACACCACTTGTGCCTGAAAAAGCCCAATATGTTGGAGCGAAACGTCGCATAAAAAAAGTTTCCAAGTTTCAATTTATTATAAAACCTCATACCCAAGAAAAGGAAAAAATAATATATGGATATGGTCTATTAAAGAGGTAACTATTAACATCCGATACCAATAAAAAGAACAGTAACAACGCGAAAAAGTAACATATTAGAAAATGATGTACAGAAATATCTTATATGTGAGGATACTTCATCTACCTGTGATTTGGATACTATAAATTTGGAAGATTCTGTCAGCAGTAATTCTTCTGAATCAGAGTAGTTACGATATATGTATTTTGTTGTCCTAAAGTAAATTTATAGTATCTTAAGTTTTTTTTAATTAAATATAACATTAATGTTTCTTTTTCATTAAAGAAAAACATTTTTATCTTATATTAGGCTTATATTGTAGGAATCATGTTCTAATGTTATTTCAATTCTTTTTTATCACAGGGATGGTTTGGTTTGATGAAAACGGTGTAAGTATTAAATAATACTTACACCGTTTTCATACTATAAATTATTATTTCCTTAGATGGAACACAGCTCCAACATTTTTATTATTTATAAGATTTTTTTTCATAAACGTGGGACTCAGACCATCATCATTTAGTACAATGAGAGTACTCATCATTTATGTCAAATAAACCTAGTTTGAATAAATTGCCTACAATAAAAGAGAAGTTTTGCATTTTTGTCCTCTAGAGCCATATGTTCGAAGCACTGTGCGAGCGCTCGTTTCCGTCCCCGATCGAGTCGCCAAACTCCGACTTCTCCAACCAAGCCCAGTTCGGAGATCGCCAAATGCCGCACGTGCGGTTGCGGCATATGATGATTTAAATTTCATGTTCTTTTTTTGTTAATTTTTAGGCTAAATTGTAAAATATATATTTGTTTTATTTATATTTCTGACTTATGTAGTATTATGACCTGTTTATTATGGTTTTGACATTAATAAATTATTATCAAACCGATTGCCGAAGCTCAACAATAAACCTCGTTCTTTCAGTTAGTAACTAAATGAAAAAGAAATGGAAAGAAATTGAAATATTTTAAGCTACAAATTAGCGTAATTTAATAGGCACAAAACGAAAACGCTTAAAGAAAATAAAAAAGTTCGCCCATTAAAAGCTAAAACAAACAATTTATATGCAAGAAGTACTTCGAAAATTGTTTCGGGAAAACCGACGAGGAAATAACGTTATCTATGTTGAAAAGGAATCTCGGAAAAATTTTCTTTTAGATTTTCCTCGGTCGCGAATACGAACTTCAGCACTATTTTTAGGCCGAAGTGAGGTGTACGGCGGCTGACAATTTATGTTTGGGATGAATTAAAAGTTCTTTGCGAAACAATGTCGTTCTGGAAAGTTTTGTTGACGACATAGTTACCGCAACTGGTAGGTAGTGTTCTTAGTTTTCTAGTTTTAAACTTTAAATTGTTTCGGACATTTTTAAAATGAAATCTGAATTTGATTAAGATCGTTATTAACTATTTTGTATCGTGTGATCGAAAAAAAATGGCTGGGGAATAATAATTTTGCCAAAGTCAGTTTCTAGACGTCATTGACGAAAAATATATTAAACTGCCCGTCAAATTAAATACCACAGCGATTTTTTTAATCATATTCAACGAGTTGTAACTTTGAAAAAAATGGACCAATTTTGTTGATTTTTTTAGCATATTAAAGATCGGTTATCGTAAATTGATCTGATTTTTCTCAATTTTGTATGAGATTTAGTTTTCTATGATATACAGGGTGTGAAAGAAAGGAATGTAATTTTTGTAATATTTGTGTTGCTGCCATTTTGCTAAAAAACAAAATTTAACTAGAATTATAAGTCCTGGGTAAAGCTAAGACTAATATCTCGGGACGTATTTGGAATTTTTACAATAACTCATCTGGAATAAAAGATAATCAATTTTTACTCTAACTTGTATTTTTCTACCTTTCTTAAGAGATATGCTAACAAAACTGAAATTAACTTTAACATTGTAGGATATTCGTTACTTTTACAATGTGAAATTAAAAAAAACTACTAAGTTGCAGCTAAACTACAGATTTTTAGACACAAAAAGAGTTTTTACAAAAATATCAAATACGTGTCGAGCTTTTATATTAACCTTATGGGCTGTTGTTCAGAATATTAAAAAAATAATTTTACTTTTTCGCTGGTCGTATTTTTAAAAGATCCTGTATTAAAGTGCGTTAGTTAAATCATATTTTTTTAATTTCACATTAGTAACGAATATCCTACAATTTTAAAGTTAATTTCAGTTTTGTTAGCTTATCTCTTGAGAAAGGTAGAAAAAATACAAGTTAGAATAAAAATTTATTATCTTTTATTCCCGACGAGTTATCGTAAAAATTCCAAATACGTCCCGAGATATTGATCTTAGCTATACCTAGAACTTATAATTCTAGTTAAATTTTGTTTTTTAGCATAATGGTAGAAACACAAAAATTACAAAAATTACATTCCTTTTTTTCACACCCTGTATATCATAGAAAACTAAATCTCATACAAAATTTAGAAAAATTAGATCAATCTACGAAAAACGATCTTTAATATGCTAAAAAAATCAGCAAAATTGGTCCATTTTTTTTTGTCAAAAGTAGTTAAAATCGTGTTAAAATATTAAAATTTACAAGTTATAATTAGATATTTTATATTATTTCAACAACAAACACATGATAGTACAGCGTAATGTTGATATGCAGGTCCAAAACAAAACGTGCCGTTATATTTTTTAGTTTTCGTTGTCAGCCGCGAAAGTTTCCGTGATTTTAGTGTTGTCGGATATTTTTATTTGTGAAATAGAAATATTGCGTTTGGATTGCAAAACTAAAAGTGGAAGTTTTATTGCAATGTAAGTAAGCGTTTGTCCATTTTATATTTTACTTTTTTCATACCTACGACAAATATACATAATATATTAAAATTTTATAATTCGTTTTATTTAAAAAATGTTAGAAAACAAGCTTGTAATCCTGTAATTGACATAATAATAATTGACTATAATATATTCATAATAATAGTTACATTTAAATGTAATATATCACTTTACAATTAATAAAATGTAAATTTAAAAAATATATTAAAAATATATACAGGCATTAATTGAAATTTTTTAAGTGCGGACAAACACGAAAGGCGCTTTATTATTTACTTTCATTTCTTAACATGACAGACGAAGTTCTAAAGGGGGATGTTTTGTGCTCGAATTCTCAGAATGTTGAAAACAAAAGTTAAAATCTTAAAATAAAATTTTAATCAATCACAATTGTTTATCTCCATCATCTACCGGATTAATAATACAGAAATTACAGCTCAATTACAAATAATTCATTATTTATAGTGATTCACAGTTACTTCATTAAATTATACGAATATTCTCGTTGGTTATTGGTTTGAAACAAATACGACAGTGTCATCCAATGAAAATGCGAGTTACTAACTCTAAATTCTAATTCTGAGCTGGCAAATGAGCTAGATGCTTTACCTAGACCGTTATTCAGAAGCTACAAACCTATTGATGAAAATATGCATGAAAATTTACTTCATAACATCAAGGTTGGTTACAGTATCAAGTTTATTATAGTGATTTTCTTAGCCGCGTATGGTTCAGATAGTTATAGCCTATAGAATGAATAACTTTGAATTTTAACCGTTATTTTTTACCAACATGGCAAATATAAAATACCTCTGTCAAAAAAGTTACTGATATTCTTTAAATTGAGTGCCTGAACGAATCAGTTAGGTTACTCTTTTTGCTTTCGTGAAATAGAAAAGGAAAATAATAAAACGAGTGACACTTCTTCCTGTTCTTGCAAAAATCAACACGAAATATCATAATTGTCAAAAGTAAAATGTCATCAGCTTTTGACATTTCTAAATATCAGACAACAAAGAGAAATGCATGGCCGCAAGTAGTAACTTGCGGTGTAAGACACTCGAAAAAATTTTTCATGCCTTATAACCGAGACAAGGTAAACATTTTACTTGATTTAAGTAAAAATAATCTTCGGATGGTCACGGTTTTTTTAACAGGATACTGTATTTAAGCAGAATCAGGCACGTGTTTCAATGAATCGTTTTTCCTAAAAAAAATGCTTTAAACTTTAGGTCCGTTCAATCTGAATTCCATCTTGGATGTCTCAACGTTTCGATTGAAATGCCGAATCTCTCCCGAGCGCACCAAGCAGCAAACAGGCTTTAATTATTATTCCCCCCTTGCAACGTTTGTTTTTTAGATAAAGCTACCAATTAGCCATTAACTTTATACCGTGCCGCCCCTACTGCGCTTCTGTCAGGCTGCGAGTGTTCGTAATGCGATAAAATACTGCGGCGCCGCCCTTAGTGTACACCCTGCCGGCGATACAGATGACAGCGGAAGTGCATATCTGGCCCTTTTATCTCTAATTGAAGGGAACGAAAATGAAGTGTGTATCGGAGTGCTCGTTTGGGTTTTTAGTCTCTGGGAAGATTTGGTCCAACGAGAATAAGATTTGTTATATGTGATTTGTCTGTTCTTTTTTAAGGTTCCGTAAATCAAAAGGAAAAAAAGTGTTTGCACTATGTGCACATATATGAAGTGAAACTTCTTACTAACAGCTATTAGATTGAAGGATTTGAAGAATATAGACATTTTTATAAATGCTTTGATTTTTTTTAATTTTTATTAAAAAACAATAATTCTCTTCATCTATATCTCTAACTACCACTAACTGCTACTAACCAACAGCTGTTTTGTTCATTATTCATGTTGGGGATTTATTTTAAAATTTATTTTAATTGTTAGACAATAATATGTATTTCTTTTGCATAATCAAAATTGTCACTCTAAATTTTACTTATTTACATAACCAAATTATCACTCTAAATCGCTGTCCTTTTTAGACAGATGTCACTTGTCTTGTCTTGTCATTATTGAATTAATTATTCTAATTCTCAGAATATTGTGGAAAAAACAGAGGCGATTTTTCTGAGCCGCAAGAGAAAAGATGACCATATAAGGTTTAATTTTAAGAATATAATAATAAATCCAGTAAAGCAAGTCAACTATCTTGGATTCCACATAGACCGGGCAATCACGATGGGCCTGCACATCAAGGAGGTGTGTCTGAAATCACAACGAACTGCTAAAGCGTTGTCCGCAATACTGCCAAACGTTCGGGGCCCAACACCAGCAAATAGAAGAGTGTTAGCATATACGTGCCAGAATATTATTATGTATGGAGCACCTGTGTGGAACGAAGCAACCAATATGCACGTAAATAAAAAAAGACTTGAAGGTGCACAGAGAGTCATGGCTTTGAGGGTCTGCTCGGCGTATCGGACAACTTCAACTGAAGCAGCCTTGGTGATATCGAGTCTGGTGCCCTTGCATCTTCTCTCAAGAGAAAGAGAACGACTCTTTCTCAAGGGTGAAGTACAAACCAGGGCAAGCAGAGAGATGGAGAGAAATCTGTGTAAAATTGGAAAGAGGGAAGTCGCGGAATGCCGATACTGTGCTGAACCCAATGATACTCCAGAACACACAATGTTTGCTTGTCCAAGATGGGAACAGGAAAGATGTGAGGCACGCATGATGATTGGTGGCAACATCTCCGCTGATACCTTCTTAAAATCGATAACAGAAAGAAGAGAAAACTTTGAAGGCATCTCAAAACTGGCCCAAAATATACTAGAGGCAAAATACAGCGAAGAGCAGGGGTAATGAAAAAAAGGAACAGTCCGGCGTCTACTTGAGGAGATGCGTCCAGCGGGTCCAGGTAGACGTGGCAGGAGCGAGGGGGTGATGTTTAGTGGGTAGTGTTCTCCAGGCAGCTTAAGGAGAGATTTAGTCCCACAATGCGTACGTAAAGGTATTTTACACCTCAAAAAAAAAGAAGAATGTTGTTAACAAAAGTTTCATCTTAAAATAAAAATTTAATGTCACATTTGTTTATCTCCATCATTTACCGGATTAGTAATACAGAAATTACAGCTCAATAATTACAAATAATTTTATTAAATTATACTCTTAGAATATTCTCGTTCATTATTGATTTGAAATAAATAAAGCTCTGAGCGTGGGGTAGGTAGATAAAGATATTGCTCCGCGTTCCTGAGTGGATAAGTGTGAGATGGCCTTCCTTGAGAAGCTGATACCTGCTTACGTATTAGGCTAACGGATTCAAATATAAATAAGGAAGGAAGAGTTAATATTTTTAATTTTTTTTAAAAAGTCCTGGCAATGAGTTCTGCTGTTTAGTCCCAGTGAATATTGAACAGCTCTCTTCTGGAGCTTGAAAATGCAGTCAAATTAAGTCGCACAACACGTACCCCAGAATGGAAGGGCATATCTGAGGTGCGACTCAAAAAGTGCATAATAAACAGTTCTAGCCACTGACAAGTTAAGCTCCTTAGAAACAGATCTTTATGCAAAACAGGCGGAGCTTAATTTTTTCGACAAAGCGTCGATATGCATGTCCCATTTCAGAGAATTGTCTACAACAAGCCCTAAGAATTTAACAGATTTTACAACGTCAATTGTGGTGTTGTTAAGTACAAAAAGCTGCAGCGAGTTTTTATACGACAAAGCTTTAGTTTACGAAATGTTGAGACTCAGGAGGTTCGAATCGCACCAAGATTTAAGTCATTTGATATAATCTTATGAAGTGCCGTGACGTCATGGTTGCTCCAAGTGAAACTAGTGTCGTCCGCAAAAAGACATATTTTACCACTGATGTTTATGTTAGCAATGTCGTTAATAAAAAGAAGAAACAAAATAGTGCCTAGTACTGAGCCTTGAGTTACTCCCCATTCTATTGGCTTGCTAGAAGACAAGGTGGGATCCACCCTCACAAGTTGACTTCTGTTGCTCAGATACGACTTAAACTATTCTAGATGTTCCCCTGAACCCGTAGTGCTGCAGTTTATTAATTAGGATCTTATGATTTACACAGTCGAACGCCTTAGAAAAATCACAGAAAATTGTTGCTGTGGAATGATGGTTATTTAGGCTGGAGTAAACTTTATTAAGGAGGGAAAACATAGCGTCATTTGTGGACTTGTTGCTTAGAAGTCCAAATTGATGTTCAGTAAGTATTTTGTACTTAAACAGAAAAGATACCAGCCATCTTTTAACCAACCTTCCTATGATCTTAAATAGCGTTGGAAGGAGTGCAATTGGGCGATAGTTAGAAGATTGAGCTTTGTCTCCACCTTTATGCAGAGGAATGACTATTGCCGTCTTAAGACATTTTGGAAAAATTCCATTTTGGAATGACATGTTTATTAAAGTAGTTAGGTGATTCAGAGTGCTTTCTGGTAGATTCGAAAACATTTTTAAAGTTAGCCCGTCGGTCCCAAATGAGGACTTATTTTTGATGGTATTAATTGTACTGCGAAGCTCTTCTAACACTAGTAGACCGAGTCGTTCTACTCACACGAGTGTTGTAATCATGTTTAAACGCACATGTCATGTACAACGTTTTATCTACAACCGAAAAATAAGAAAATGCTGTTTTAATTTTCGTTTATTTGTCGCCCACCTTTAACTATGACATTTGTCACATTTTTTTAATTATAATTGTGGGCGCATGGAGGTTGATGGTTAGATACATCAAAAGAAAACAAGAAAATTGTTGCGCAGCACATCTTGGGATCAAGAATCGCTGAGGAATCATGCCAGCCCGAGTGCGAGCCAAAGCGATCAACAGCCCAATCTATTTCAGTTAGACCTTCACTGTTATCATCGTCATCATCATCAACAGCAGGAATTGTTTTGAAGAAGTGTAAAAAATGTGTTATTAATATTTATAATAATTAGTAGTAGGAATTTGTATCAAAAATTAATATATTTAGATGTTCGTAGTTGTTTTTCATTATTATAAAAACTAGTTGTGTTATAGATTCATAACACCACTAGTTGGATCTCATATCATAACTGAAATACTAAAAAAATTGTGATGCAAAAACGTTATAACTAAACGGTTGTAGATAAAGTTATTTAAAGCTTTTTGTTTAATGGCCTTTAACCAAATAAACCAAACGACTCCAAAAAACTACCAGAAAACTTAGAGTAATTTAGAAGACATCAAGAAATATTAACGACGCAGTACATTAACTCGAATTAAATAAATTAAATTCAAAAATTGCGCTGCCGACGCGGCGCTGCTGAAAAACCTTAGTCAGAGATAATCCGCAAATTTAAT
>NW_022145708.1:0-2608 GCF_002938485.1 Sitophilus oryzae | reverse complement strand
CTTTCGTCGCAACCACTTCCCCGTCAGTTTTGTGACTTGCTGGGAGAGTGCTTTCGGATACTGTTTACATTATGCAAGTTTGGTAGAAGTGCTCTCAGACATATACTTGCGATAATTTACTTGCCCGTGTAAACTACGCTTAAAAATCGCTACGAGAAACTGTTTTCAAGATATTTAGAATAAAAATAGTTAATGCATGTCATTACGGATACTGATAAAAAAATAAACACGTTGAGTAGATAGTTATTTGACTGAAATAATAAATTTAAGAATTTTTTTTTAAATTAATCATAAATTTTTCTGCAAAAAAATGATGATAAAACAGTTCCTGTTCAACTTTTGGCACAAAAACATTACATATTTATGATTTCAGTCTAATAACTATTTAGTCAAAATGTTTAATTTATGTCAATGATGACAGGTATTAATAATTCCGATTCCAAATATCTCGAGAACCATTATTGCTCTTAGCGATTTTTACCAAGAGACCTTTCTTACGTAAAAACGTCGCAAATTTAGATTTTTTAACTCAGTAGTTTTATACAGGTACGGATGAAAAGTTATTACTCGTCAAAACAGTTAAAAATATATAGGTGGAACCCTCTATAAGTAGGAGTGATATTGACATCAAAATCAAATTTCTCATATCAAAAAACTTCCAGACACCAATTTTCATCCAAGTATCGACTTTAATTCAGAAATTCTTTGGGAAAAATCGAAATAAAAATGAAACTTCTACATCTTGTATCTCCGAAACTAAGCATTTTAGGACATACATTTATACGAACATTTTTAGTTATTTTTATGCAGAATATGCTGCCAAAGTTTCCGGAATACAGTTCGGACCACCCTGTATCATGCACTATGTCTAATGTGGGACTAATATTAAATGAAGAAGAAAAATAAAACACTTAACTTTAAATTGGACCATCATGTAAATTTTCTTCACCATATCAATGAAAAGCGTTCGAGTTTCTTGAGCGTTGCGTAAGGAAATTTTTCAAATCGTGAATGATGGTTTTCCTGTGTTATTAGAGCAGGATAGATAAGTAAAATAACGAAGAAAAAAACTGACGCGTATATATATGGTAGTATGAGGCTAGAAGAAATTTGCATTATATATAACATGTTCGTATTAATACCTTGTAACCGAACTGTTGCAAAAAACGACGTATAATTATGATGATAACATGAGCTTATGGCTATATTTTCCGCTATCTTTTAATGGAATAAAATTAAGTCGAGGTATAGTGTAGAAACTGAAATAATTGAAGAAAGTTGCGAATCCTCAATAAATGCACGTTTATAATAAAATTGTAAATACTAAATCCTAAAACTACTGAGTTTTAACTAGAACCAGGCATGCATTGGTGCGTTTTATAAGTAGTTGCTATATCGTGGTGTGAGATGATCAAAATTTTAAAATTCAAAATTGTTCATGATTAAACATCAACAAAAAAGTTGTTTACCGCATATAGGGCTCTCTCCAGTAAGTATGATTTCAGACCTTTGTGAAATGCGGGAAAGAATGAAAGCGACTTGATATTCAAAGACAGATGATTGTACATTTTTTTGGCATTGTACAGTATTTAGCCTTTAACTAGTTCTGAGCTCGGGGTTGGCAGATAAAGATCGTACTCCGCATTCCTAAGTGGATAGTTGTGAGATGATCTTTCGGGAATAGCAGATATGTGCTTGCGGATTAAGCAAACGGATTCAAAAATTAATAAAGAAGGAAGAGTCTGCATTTTGAAATTTTTAAAGAAATTCTGGCAGTGAGTTCTACCGTTCAGTCCCAATAAATATCGAACTGCTCTCTTTTGAAGTTTGAAAATACGATCAAATTTTGTCACGCAGCAAGTACCCCAGAATGGAAAGGCATAACGAAGATGCGACTCAAAAAGGGCATATTAGACTATTCTAAAGATTGATAAGTTAAGTTCCTTAGAATCTGATCTTAGCGCAAAACAGGCAGCGTGTTGTTTTTTTGATAAAGCTTCGATGTGCAAGTCCCATTTTAATGAGTTGTCTACAACAAGTCCTAAGAATTTCACAGAGTGGTGTTATTAAGTAGAAAAGTTTGTATAGTACTTTTTTTACAAAACTTTATTTTAAATAGGGCCAAGTACTGAACCCTGAGGGACACCACATTCTACAGCTTAAAGAAGCGGCTTTCTTAAAATTCTCTCTCGAAAACGTTGCTATCTTCATTGCCTGGAAACTTATATGGTGAAATTTTGATAAAATAATTTAGTACACACTAAAAACACGGTATGTCGCTAGTGGTAGGAAAAATAATTTTTAGAGGTACTAGTTTATTTGGTTGCCTGTGATATGCATATACAGGGTGTTTCCTAATTAATCTAAAAAATAAAAAATCGTTAGAAAACGAATTAAGGCGGGTTCTTAATAAGTATATTTATTTTTTTTTTGTGACAACCGTTTGATGAACAAGAAAAACTCAAAAGATAAATTTTGTTGAAAAAGGATGGCCAGTCAAGAAAAAAATATATTTTCTTTAAAAAAGCAGTGGTGTACCATTTATGTTAAGCAAAAAATCGATTTTTTTTAATTTTTAACACCCTTTAGATCAGAAAGGAAGTACTTT
>NW_022145707.1:366779-404801 GCF_002938485.1 Sitophilus oryzae | reverse complement strand
AAATTAATATAATGCAACTTTATACAAAGAAAACATTTATACATTCACAAAATACAACAAAGTATAATAATATAGTTTGAAAACAATGAATATTGAATTAAAATTAAAATAAAAATTAAAAAAGTTAAGCGCGACCCCTTGTGTCAAAATTAGATGATTAAATTTTCGCAATTTTTACACCATTTGATGACCGGTGGCGCCTCTAGTGTTTGTTCGGGCGGATGGTATTTTACTCCCGCTTATGGCCATTAAAGAAAAAGTTCTAAAGGGGGATGTTTTGTGCACTTTACAAATTAAATTTTTAAAATTAATGTTCAAATTTGGCGCGTGGAAGCTACGCCCTCGACAAGGATAGATAGAGTAGAAGAACCGCGTGTGCAACAAAAAAAGAAGATAAATGAATGATTGGTGTTTGCGACAGTTTCCATAGTGATTTACTTATTCACGTAAGTATAATGATCAAGGTTTTAAAGCGCGAATTTAAGAAAATTTAAAAATAAAACTGGCAACGTTCAAGTTGGAAATATGAAGTTTCTATATGACGTTTATATGACGTTATATGACGCTATATGACTTTCAAAAACCATATCTGTTTATTCCCAGTAATTAGTAAAATATACTACTCCATATATCAAGAGATTCGCAAGAATGGCGTCAGATCTCTCATACATTGACGTTCCCGAAAATTGCCAGCCCAATAAATTGTTTAAACAATGGGCTGACGATTATAAGACGAATACGCGTTCAGGAATGGTCTTTTTTAACTTAGCCACATCATTCAAGTAGGTAAAAATGATTTTACTTTTATACCTACACCCGATGCTACAATGTTTATATTTATATTTAATATTCATTATACAGGGTTGTTCACCACATACGACACGGAGTATTGTAGCTAAACGATTAGATTTTTAGAAATTGTTAGTTTTGGATTCGTTGAAGGACTATTAGAGCTACAATTTAAAAATAAATTTACAAGATACAGAGTGTCCCAAATAAGTAAAAAAATATAGTTTTTTTTAAATTGAACACCCTGTATATTATTCTATTTTTAGATCATACGATTGAAATAAAGATAAATTTGATTAAGGTTTATCACACTTAAACCTTACCGTTTTTGAAATATTTTCAATTTTGTGAAATTGCAATAAAAAAATTAAGGCCTCATTTCTTAAAGGGTATCAAAGTTTTTAATACTAAATATTTACTTAAGATTATTTATTGATCAGATATTGTGTTGCAATAATAAAAATAATACTACCTTATACAGAATGTCCAAAAATTTATATTAAATAATTACTAGATTTAAACGGCTGTAACTTGCTTAATTTAAATGGAACACCCTGTATATTTTACGTGAATTAGATGCACAATTTAATTTTCTATCAAATTGTATTAAACTATTTTTTACCTATCTCTACAAGTTTTCTTAGAAAATGCATTTTCTTATAATTTAGACCTCATTTATCACTATACCCATGGAATATTGACATTTTATATTTTTTTTAGAGCAACATGTAAAATTGTACATTTTATACAAAATGTACAAGTGGTAAAAATAATAATATTGCAAGCCCATTTGTTTACAAAAAAAAAGAAAACTATTTAAATCTTTGTAAAAGAGTATACCAATTAAATATACTAATGCGATATGGCTCATATAATAATAGTTTTAATTAATAAATTATTCAAAATAAATGTGGATTTGACTCAAAAATCAATATAATAATAAGTTAGGAAAATTAACGTCTCTGTTATAAATAAGCAATCGTCAAAAAATGAAATAAAATTTATAAGGTGTTACTTTTTACCACACTGTCTAATACATATTCAAAATTCAGTTTTTTTAGTATTTGAAGCAATTATTTTTAATCAATTAATGTAGTTTGAATAATACTGGTCATATTAATTGGTCCTCTTTAACAAAAAATATTAAACAGTTTTTTTTATTGATATATAGTTCTCTTATGTGATATAAGGGAACTATATCGACAATATTAGTATCTGTACTTTTTAAGACTTTGTTACATCTTTAAAAATAATCTAAAATGTCAATATTTCATGAGTATAGTGATAAATGAGGTCTAAATTATAAGAAAATGCATTTTCTACGAAAACTTGAAGAGATAGGTAAAAAATGGTATAATACAATTTGATAGACAATTAAATTATGCATCTGATTTTAGTAAAATATACAGGGTGTTTCATTTAAATTAAACAAGTTATTGCTGTTTAAAGCTAGTAATTATTTAATATAAATTTTTAGACATTCTGTATAAGGTAGTATTTTGTTTATTATTGCAACACAATATATCTGATCAATAAATAAGCTTCCGCAAATATTTAATATTAAAAACTTTGATACCCCTGGAGAAATGAAGAAAAACAAATTTTTTACTGCAATTTCATAAAATTGAAAATATTTCAAAAATGGTATGGTTTAAGGGTGATAAACCTTAATCAAATTTACCTTTATTTCAATCGTAGAATCTAAAAGTAGAATAATATACAGGGTGTTCCATTTTACTTATTTGGGACACTCTGTATCTTGTTAAAATATTTTTAAATTGTAGCTCTAATAGTCCTTCAACGAACCCAAAATTTACAATTTGTAAAAATCTAATCGTTTAGCTACAATACTCTGTGTCGTATATGGTGAACAACCCTGTATAGACATCCAGATCACAAAACTAGATATACATGTTACATATACCGACTGGAAAAAACAGTTAACAATAATTCATTCTGTATATTTAGTTACATCATTTTTTTGTAAAATTGTTGGTCAACTTTCAAACTAGCCAGGCATCTATTTTAGCCGTAACATATATAAAAATGTAAGTTTATCTTTTAGAAATGGAGATGTGTCTAACAGAACTATGACGCTCCAAGAGATTTCTGATGACGGGGGTATAATTTTTTATACGTATTTGAATAGCTTGAAGGCAAAACAAATAGTAAGAGGAACTTGAAACACTTATTTTTATACATCTATCAGTTAATTAAATTTTGTAGGAAGAAAATCCTCAAGTTTCTGTAAGTTTTTTGTTTTTATATACAAATGAAACATCTAATAAGAAAATAACACAACAGGTATGTATTTATACACTGCAACCTTTTAAATCGGAAGAGGGTTGCCTTTTATACAGGGTGGTCCGATCTGTATTCCGGAAACTTCGGCAGCATATTCTGCAGATAAAAATAAGTAAAAAAGTTCGTATAAATGTATTGTTACGGATTCCGTGGGTCCACTAATTTAAACTCACGATAAAATACTTAACGAATTTATTTTCTCACTTTATACACAATTACTAACTTATAACACACAACAAACTAACTATTTATAAGATTCCTTCACCAAATTGTCCGATTTTCAATTTCCACGCGGTATATTCAAATTTCAAAAACTGTCTCAGTTGTCGATGGCTCCGGCTTATATACTCTATTGACTGCTTCGAAATTTCCCCAATTCTCGGAAAGCGTACTTTCATACCAGACAATTCTATTGTCTGATTCCCCTTACTTCTCGACTTGACAAAAGATGGCGCCTGAAAAAGTCTTTTAATTTCTGGCGGATACGTTGCGGTTGTGCAGGCAACCAGTAATACATTTTTAATTTCTGGCAGATACGCCATTTTTCTTGACATTGCCCCCTTCTCAAATTTGATCGTCCCGATCAAGGTTTCCTGTCTGATATCTCTTCAATCGATCCAGATGAACTACCTTCATCTTACTTCTAGGGCTGCGTTGAATCCGGTACACAACATCATTTATCCTCTTGATGACTGTATAAGGACCTTCCCATGCTGGAGTTAACTTTGGGGACCTCCCTTTCTGCGCTGTGGGTTATATAACCATGCCCAGATCGTCCTGTTGAAATCCCGCGTAGAGTTAGCTCTGAGGTCGTAACGAAGCCATCCGTCACTGGCTAGCGTAATTCATTTCTTATCACGGCCTTATGAATTCCCAATAATCTTTCCTTCCTAACGATTCTTTCGAACGACAGTCCAACGTTATCTTGTTCCATTTTTCCTCCAGATCGAGTACTTGGTCCTTGTCTAGCTGCGCCGTCCACTGTCAGCGGTTTTTCCTTACAACGTTGACACCATTTCTTAACATCTTCACAATAATCCACCCAGTAAAAACGGTCTCTCAGCTTGCTCAGGGTCTTGTTTACCCCAAGATGGGCTCCAGTTTTACCACCATGAATTTCTTCCAATACCTGGGTAACTTTCTTCCTTGGTACCAGTAACTAAGTTGTTACTGTCCTGCCATCCGCACTTTCTCACGTGCGCTTTAACAATCCATTCTCAATAACCAGTGAATTCCACTGAGCCCAGAGAGCTTTGAAAACGAGCCCTCTGTACGCAATATCCTGCCACGGTGGTCTCTCGCCGTTACCTTCCTTGAGCCGTAGTATTGCTCCGATGTCTGGATCTTCCATTTGATCTTTCCTCAATTGTGTCGTCGTCCACTGTTCATCAGCTCCAAGCTTAAAACTCCTTATTCTGATAGTGCTTTCGCGATGTTTCATTTTCTTGTCCAAGGTAGCTCGTCGTCGATCTAGGTCGTTGTCGATAATTTGTACCCGTCCTACACGGCACCCAACGGTTTTCTCTAGTTTCCCGAACACAGTCTTCTTGGTATCACCAGGTATCATCACAATTTTCGATAATATTTCTTCCATATTTCCTGGTCTCTTCTCTTTAGATACAGAAAATTCCTCATTTCCGATTTTCAGGATGTTTCTATGGTGATCAAACGAAAAACCATGTTGACTGATCACATCCATACCCATGATAAAATCATCTTCAATGTCCGCCACTAAAACGCTATGCCGAAACTTCAAATTCCCTAACTCCAATTCCATGAAAGCCTCTCCCCGTACAACGGCCATTTCCCCCGTAACTGTACGTAAATACACTCTTCTTCTAAGAGGCATCATCTTCAATCCTCGCACTGAGTTAGTCTGCACCAACGATACCATAGCGCCTGTGTCCACAGTCATTCGATTTCTTCTACCATTGACCTTCCCGTTGATCACCAAACTGTCAGCGGTTTTTCCTAGACTCCTAACGGAAAACATCCTAGGGGCTCTGTTTTCTTCAGCCAATACTCGCTCATTAGTGTTGATTTCCGGGTGCCTATGTTCTCTCGATGGTAAACGGAATCGCATTTGGACGCGGCAATCCCGTTTGATGTGGCCATTCCTGCCACATCTATAGCAACTTATGTCCTGGGATCTTCCGATGTGCCGATGTTCTCTGGATGGTGAATGGAATCGCATTTGGATGCGACAATACCGTTTGATGTGGCCATTCCTGCCGCATCCATAGCACCTCATGTCCTGGAATCTTCTTTGGTTCTCTGTCTGGGTGTTGTTGACTTACTTGTTTATTAGTAGCTCACATAGTTTGTCGAATTTTCTACACATCTCCTCCAAACTTCTGTGGGTACTCTCGGGCTGTTCCTCTACCGTTACCGATCTTATCTTCGGTCTAGGGATGGCGCTAAAAGCAGCTTCGATTTCCAGCGCCCTGACCAGTGCTTCGCTGCTGGTAGAAAATCAGGATATTTGCAGCGCCCTCTGCGCCTGATAAAGCACTGAGCAGCGAGTTCCTCCCTAAATCCTTCCGGTGCTCCTGGGTATGCTAGATGTACCAGCCGACATATGCTAGATGTACCAGCCGTTGCTTCAAATTCCTGCAGACTCTCTCCGGACCTCTGCAGGCGTGTCTTGATCTGGGCCTGGGAAAGTTGGCGTCGATGTTGGTCGCCATATCTCTGTCCAGTGCAGCGACCAAAGTTTGGTATTCCTGCTGTTGGGCTGCAGGAATAGTTTGCAACAGTTCCAGGGCAGGGCCTCGCAGCGCGATGACAAGTGCTGCTGCTTTCTCTTGGTCAGTCCATCCATTGGCAGCAGCCGCTGCTTCAAACTGGCGGTGGTACATCGTCCAGGTGGTTTGTCCATCGTAGGTCGGTGCCTTGAGGTTCGCAGTTCCAGAAACGCCAGGTGTCCTTACTTGTACCTTGGTCTTCTGTAGGTCCATCTCTAATTTTTCCATTTTCTGCTGAAGGCGCTCCTCCAGATCTTCTACGACTTCTTGGAAGTGGGTCTCTTGTCTTCGTTCCGAATTTTCGATACTCTGTTGAATACGGTCCTGCTCTTCTTGTTTGTCTTGTTGTCGCTGAATTTTTAAATCTTCTAAAATTTTCTCAAGCCGGTCCTGTTCTTCTTGTTTGTCTTGTTGTCGTTGAATTTTCAAATCTTCGAAAATTTTCTCAAGCCGGTCCTGTTCTTCTTGTTTTTCTCTACGATGTCGCTCCTCGAAATGAATTTCCAAATTACCTAACATTTTCTCAAGCCGGTCCTGTTCTTCTTGTTTGTCTTGTTGTCGTTGAATTTTTAGATCTTCGAAAATGTTCTCAAGCCGGTCCTGTTCTTGTTGACGTCGTAGTTTTTCCTCTTCCTTTTCTCTTTCTAATCGGGCTCGCTCTTCTTCTCGTTCTTTACGGAGTCTTTCTTGTTCTTCTGCTTTCTCTTTTTCTAGTCGGGCTCGCTCTGCTTCTCGTTCTTTACGGAGTCTTTCTTGTTCTTCTGCCTTCTCTCTTCTCATATTCTCCATAAAATCGCCCAATAATTTGCTTACTTCCTCCATTTTCTTCGCTTGTTCCCTTGTACCAACCATAAAAATACTCTAATTCGGTCTAAAAATCTTCCAATCCACTTAATTTCTTCTTAAAGTCCTCTTGAATCCCACTTCTGACACCAATTGTTACGGATTCCGTGGGTCCACTATTTAAACTCACGATAAAATACTTAACGAATTTATTTTCTCACTTTATACACAATTACTAACTTATAACACACAACAAACTAACTATTTATATGATTCCTTCACCAAATTGTCCGATTTTCACTTCCACGCGGTATATTCAAATTTCAAAAACTGGTCTCTGTCGATGGCTCCGGCTTATATACTTATTGACTGCTTCGAAATTCCCTCACCTCGGAAAGCGTATTTCTTCTCATACCAGACAATTCTATTGTCTGATTCCTTTACTTCTCGACTTGACTAAAAGATGGCGCCTGAAAAAGTCTTTTAATTTCTGGCGGATACGTTGCGGTTGTGCAGGCAACCAGTAATACATTTTTAATTTCTGGCGGATGCGCCATTTTTCTTGACAGTATGTCCTAAAATGCTTAGTTTCGGAGATCAGGGTGCAGAAATTTCATTTTTATTTCGATTTTTTCCAAATAATTTATGAAGTAACGTTGAATAAAATTGGTGTATGGGAGTTTTTTGACATGAGGAATTTGATTTTCATGTCAATATGACTCCTATATCAAGAGACTTTAACTCCTATTTGTAGGGGGCGCCACCTACATGTTATTTCGTCGGTGCCAGTATTACCCGTAACATATACAGGGTGAGTTTTCTACGATGTTCTTTATGGGTATCTCGGAAACTACTGGAGATAGAGAGTCGGTTAAATGGGGAAAGAATTGCAGTTTTGTGGGGTCATAAATATGCACCTTTCAGATTTTTGAAAAAGTTCATGGTTTACTAGATATTTCGAAAAAAAAAACAAATTTTGGCTATTTTATAAATGGCCCCCAATTCCATTATAATACATTTTAGACAAAAAAGTTTTCAGATAAAAGTTGTAGATATTGAATTCTCCGCTTTTTTCTAAAGCCTGTAGTTTTTGACATATGACACAAACTTATGTTTTTTTAAATGGAAACCATAGTTGGCCATGACTTCATAAAAAGCGCCATTTTTTAAGCTTTTCAGCGATATAAGATATAATATGGGTTTTTCCAAAAATTGCTGAGTTATAGCAAATTCTTATAATTTTTAAACATTTTCACTTAGTTAGTCATGGAAACAAGTTCAATCGTCTTTGCTCTCAGAAATGTCACACTGTAAAATCCAAACTTTGTAAATTATAATAACCAAAAATTGTAACTATGAATTGTTCAAATGAAGAAAAGCGTGTATGATTATTGGTTCAACTTTCCTTCGCCATACATTTTCGAGGATACGTTACATACGCTTTTTAGAGAACGGGTTTCAAGACATGTTAGAAAAGTTAAATTTAGAGACTCGCGCATCAATAGAGTGGTTCCAACATGACTTTCATTATGACACTTCCCCCCCCCCCGCAAATAATGAAAGAAATGTTAAAAATTATTTATATCATAATTATTCAAACTCAGGGATAGGAAGGGTTGGACTAATTGCATGGACCTCCTCGATCACCTGACCTATCCATTTTAGATTTTATGCGGTATATTTTTTGAACATTTTCTGAAATAATTGTAATAATAATTTAAGTGTATGTAGAGATATTATTTTTTTAAGTTTTAGTTTGTGTAACGCAAATTGTAAAGAACCGTTTAATAAAATATTAGTTAGTTTTTATAAGTCAATTAGTTTTTTTATAAGTTATAAATTTATAATAATGAAATAAATAACAGAATAAGAATACCATACCAACTAAGTGAAATTAGCCAAGAAAGATTATAATTAGCTATAACTCAGTAATTTTTCGAAAGAAACATGTTCTAGCTTATATCGCTGAAAAGCTTAAAAATGGCGCTTTTTATGAAGTCATGGCCAACATTTTGTGTCATATGTCAAAAATGAGAGGCTTTAGAAAAAAACGGAGAACACAATCTGATTAAGGATGTGATTATCTACAATTTTTATCTGAAAACTTTTTGTCTAAAATAGATTATAATGGAATTAAGGACCATTTTTAAAATAGCCTAAATTTGTTTTTTTCGAAATATCTAGTAAGCCATGAACTTTTTCAAAAATCCGAAAGGCGCTTATTTATGACCCCACAAAACTGCAATTCTTTCTCCATTTAACCGACTCTCTATCTCCAGTAGTTTCCGAGATACCCATAGAGAATATCGTAGAAAACTCACCTTGTATATTTTTGTTGTAGTTATAGTAATATTTGACAAGGATTTAAAATAAATTATGAATTGCTGATTAACTTTTAGGTAAATTTGTGACTGTCACATTCGTTTTAGGTTCGAATGAAGGGCCGTATAGAGACCATGCGCACGTGTTGCAACGCAAAAATCTTCGAAAAACAACCGCTGTACGCTAAAATTCGAACTGTTATTATTGCAGAACAGGGTGTACCAGTGGCTTGGGAAGAGCTAAAGAAGAAACATGACCGCGTATTGGCTAAAGTAAATAAAGGAGAGATGGAATTCAAAGTGCCTAAACAATTGTAAGTAGAACTACAAACTTACAAACAAAAATAGGCAATCTAAAAAAACCCAAATTCTAGTGTCTAAACATAGTTGAAACTTAATAATTGATTATGAAAAAAAAACATGAATACACATAAACAACGAAATACCAAAAATCTTGAAAAAATAATGAAAAAACTCACGCAAAATCGATTGTCGTCTACCGGGTGCGTCTCAAAAGTGGCTCATCCCTATAACTTTTTTATTTCTTCAGATAAAAAAACGAGATTTGGTATGTTAGTATATCACATAAATTAGAATTGATGGACGTATTCAATTGTTTTTGGTCACTTCCTGTTTCACCGGAAATGACTACAACTTTTGATTTTTAAATAGCACTCTCGGTATTTTTTTACTTTATTCGATAGAAAACGACACTCTGAATCGAACGACATATCATATGTCAACTTTTGACATATTCGCTCGAAAACAAATTGTATTTTAAATTTCGATCTAGAGTGCCATGCCAAAACACTAATTTTTAATCAAGGAGCCTTGGAAAAATAGATTTGATCGTATAATGTTTTTGGTGTCTTATCCTAGCCGGTTAAAAGAGTTAAAAGATGCCTAAATCGTATTTTTAATCATATATCTCAATTTTTTCAAATGGAACGAGGGTGGCTCATTAGCATATTTGGAAAAAGCATCTTTTTACCAATAATTTCATACTACACACTTGGTATTTCGAGTCAAATTGTCGTTATGAACTGCAGGTTGTCAATTTCAAATAAACCAAAGAATAAACCTAGCTAGAAAAAGAATGGACTCTGCCATACTGAAAAATGGTCCTACAGAAGTGGCGCCATCTATTGAGTAGGGCTTGTTTTAAATGGATCGAAGCGCGGGCTTCTTAAATGAGCGTATTTATTGAATTTTACTCTAAAATATAGTTAAATTTGATTATTAATCTTATTTTTTACACAAATTCAACAATACTAATAACAAGTATCGTTGAGAAGTGTAAAAAATAAGATTTAACAGTATAATTTATACAATTATTAAATAAAATTAAAGCCAAACATGTGTAAATATTATTTATTATTTAAAATTTTTATTTATAAGTCAAATATTTAAACATCGTTTATTATAATAAAACAAGACCAACGTAATACACCCAAAGTTTTGTAAATGGAGTAAATATAAATAAATTGCCAAATGATGGCAAAAATAAAAGAATTACATTATATTTTTAGGGCCACAAACAAAAGGAATTGTCTAATTAAAACACATATAACAAATTATAGTTTGAAAAACGTTTGTTAATCATTTATTTGATACTACTATGATTGGCGCTATGACAACGACAATATTTTTTGAGAATTTGACAATAATATGACAATGGCCGTTGGAAACTACGGAAACTACAAAAAAATTCTGATTTAACGCCATCTGGCAAAAACTAGTAGCAACTTCTTAACCTAAAAATTAATTGCACTACCACCTAGTGGCTAGGGCTGGAACTATTTTATTTGAGATTTCCGTGGAAACGGTGGAACCGCTTTGCTATTTCACTTTCCGCCCTGAAATAAACCATATGCGAAAATGTCAAAGTTGACATATTGTCACACCCATTTGTAGGTTATGACTAGGGGCATAGCAAATAATAAATACTTCAATTTAACTTAATAATCAATTTAATTAATCTACAGATAATAATAATTATAAAACTAAATGTGTATATATTATATTTATGGACGAACATCATCACTGGCTCGGGGTAGTGTCAGGGTAATTAACGCCAATTAATTCACAGTTCTTGTCAGGTTGGTAATGGGATAAGACTGGTGGGCTTATGAGTTTTTCTTTTAGTGTGTTGAATGCGTTGATTTGTTCGTCCTCCCAAACAAATCCAGTTTCTTTTTTCGTTACTTTATGTAACGGATGTGCTATTTTCGAAAAGTTTTCTATAAATTTTCTATAGTAATTACATAACCCAATAAAGCTTTGTACATCTTTTACTGACTTTGGCTCTGGAAAATTCTTTATTGCCACCAGTTTATTTTCATCGGGGAGAATACCATTTGACGATATATTATAGCCTAAGAGATTAATTTCTTCTTTCAAATATTCGCATTTCTTGGGTTTTAATGTAAGCCCTGCATTTCTAAGGCGTGTAAAAACTTTTCTTAATTTATTTAAATGTTCTTCCATTGTTTCGGAAAAAATTATAATATCATCTAGGTATATGAGAATTTCTTTCCATTTTAAATCCCTAAAAACTTTATCAGCTAACTGTTGAAATGTGGCGGGTGCATTACAAAGACCGAAACTCATGTAGTTGAATTCCCACAAGCCATGACCTTGAGCTTGAAATGCTGTTAGTGGTTTAGACTCCTCCTCTATTTTTACCTGCCAAAATCCAGAAAACATGTCGAGTGACGAAAAATACCGAGCTTTACCCATATATGTAAGTATGTCATCTATATTAGGAATTGGATAAGTCGACTTCTTCGTAACTTCATTCAGCCGTCTGTAATCAACACAGAATCTCGTTTCGCCGGATTTTTTCTTTACTAATACTACAGGACTAGACCATGGAGAATTACTTGGCCTTATTATGTCGTACTTCGCCATTTCTTTTATTTGGTCGTCTATAATTTCTCGTTCTTTTTGAGACACCCTGTAGGCTTTCCTCTTTATAGGTTTCGCATCACCAACGTCTATAGAGTGCTCTACTAGTTCAGTTCGTCCCATATATTTTGGAGACTTAGAGAACACATCGTTAAATTCTTCGAGGAGTCCGTGTAATTCATCTTTTATTTTCTTGTTTTTTATATGTTCGATCTTGTGATCAGCCATCGTGACGATTTCACCCTCATCCTTCTCTTCTTCTATTTGTAATAAGGGTAAGTCTAAAATATTATAATTGCATGGTTGTTTTAAAAAGCCTAATGTAGTCCCTTTATATATTTTAATTGTATTACTTTTTCTTGTTACCAGATCTACCAATAAATTATTTCCTACGTAATAAGGACTGGTCAAGCAAATAATCCCTTTTTTCCTTAAAAACTCGTCTTTCTCTGTAAAATACAATTTGTTTAAATCTTCTGTATTTAAAATTTTATTCACTGCTTCTATTTTTACACTGATTTCAACATTAGGTTTTAAAACATAGTCTTCTTTTACACTTAACTTACATTCCTGTTTTTCGTTCGCATCGGTTTCCAATAGTTCTAAATTTTCTAATAATTCTAAATTAGAGCACGACTGAAAATTATCTTTGTGATTTTGCTTTCTATTAAAGTCCAAAATGAATTCCGTATTCTTACTAATCAATGTCACAGTTTCTTTTTCGTAATTAATTTTTGCCTTATTTTTTGACAGGAAGTCTGTGCCTAAAATCAAAGGTCTTGAGAGGTTTTCTACTACTAGAGCTGAAACGTATCCTGAGAGCTCGCCTAATTTTAATTGTACGTCAGAAGTACCTAAGGGACTTATCCTATAACCACCAGCTGCAACCAAATTAACTTGTGAATTTATGGGCTTAATTTTGTTGACTAGATGCTTACTGATCACACACTTACTCGATCCTGTGTCTAGAATTATATCTACGTTATAATTATTATTTACATGTCCTTTTATTATTAGAATTTCGTGTTCACTGCCCCCAGTATATAGGACGACTTTGTTGTGGCAGTCTAATTCAGCCGTCCTCCTCCGTTTGGGGATGGTGTTCTAGAGAACGACACTCTTCTTTGGCTGCGGTTATTTTCATTCTCACACGAATAATGACCTGGCCGATTGCATGAGGTACATCTTGGTCTACCATCTCGGCATCTTGTATTAGGAATACCTCTAGAAAAGTTCCTACCCCTGCCTCTTTGCCCTGGAGAAAATCTTGTGTTGTTCTGAATGGTCTGGGTTTCTCCTCTATAATTTTGTCGTTCTGATCTGGCACCATAATTGTTGTTTGTCTCAAAATTATTAGAAAAACGATTAGGTGGCCTTGAATTTCGATGATTATATGTGCCACGACTGTATGTTCCAAAATTACTTTGGGTATTACGACGTCCATTCCGAGAATAGTTATTCCGATCTTGATATGTAGTTCTTGTCTGCCTATTCGAATTCTCCGTAATCGACAAAAGCGACGTTTGTGTCGTCATTTGATGAACCAACGCTCGCTCTCGTATTTCACTTAGCTTAAGCACAAGAGTTTTTAAAGTGTCGTAGGTCATATTTGCGTTGCTCATCAAATAATATGTTTCGTAATATGACGAGTGGAGTCCGTTTTCGAAGTGGTCACGGAACGTTTCGAATGCCATGTTTGGATCAATTTCTTGTGCTAGCGCTCGCAGTTCAAAATAATATTTTTTAATATCTTCATTGTCGTTTTGTTTCCTGGTATTTAGTCTGAATTTTAACTTTCGCATCGGTTGTTCACCGCTAAATTCTTTTATAAAGTCTTTTTTGATCTTCTCCCAATCATTATTATTGTTTGTGTCATCAACTATGTACTCGGTGTACCAAAAATTTGCTGAGTTTTGCAAGTAATTCCCAAGATACGTAATTTTATAAACATCGCTCCAACCATTGCAATTTGCTATTCTGTCATATTTTTTAATGAATGAAATGGGAGAGTCTAGACTAGGTTCAAAATTAGGGGGTGAAAGAAATTTAGGTGTTGCCGGGTTTTTTTGTTCTGCAAGAGCGTTTTGTAAAGTTGTGTTGTTAGCGTTAGCCATATTTTCGGTTTTATTTAATCTAAGTGTACGTGGTTTCTCTAGAGGTGTATTAACAATTTGAGTTTGTTGTTTACAAGTATTATTTTCTGTAACTGGTATTGAATTTAAATTAATAATTTCAGAATTATCAGTTACGATTATAGATGAAGGTATGGCTTCTTCCTGACAATTTTTTGGTAAAACAAGACTAAATTTTAGTTTATTTGTATCGGGAGTTGCAGTCCTTTCAGGGCTACGTGACAGAGATGCTCTTGGTTGGAACGGATTAATACTAGTACTTCTGTGAGTAGGATTAAAATTATTTTCAATCTCAGACAATCTTTGATACGGTGGAGTACTTTCTACAGCTTCTTTATTTTTTTGACTCCGAGTTACCCTTTTATCATCACTCATAAGTATAAATCTAAATTTTAACGCACAAATACAATTTTTTTTTTTTCTTTAAAAAAAAATTCTAAATTGATTATTATAGGTTATAGGTTAAAGGTATCAAATAAACAGTAAAAAATATTCAAGAAACATAGTAAAATAGACACACAGTAAAAATATGGAGTAAAAAAAAAATTAAAATAAGATTCGAGGAACCTAAATAGACAATACTATATATTATACCCTGATTCGCACAGTTGTATTAATGAAGTTTTCTAACTCGAAGTCGGCTCGTGCTATTTCCTTCCAATTTACAATTAAAATGTCAGCATAATACTTAATTTCTCCGTTTAATTTTCTCAGTTTGTATACGGTCTTTCCTATTAACGTTCTTTCTAAACATTGTATATCTATTTTAATTTTTAAGAGTTTCTTGAGAATTTTAACTATTCTTTTTTCATTCCCTTGATTTATATAAAAGGTAATTTTATCTCGGAGATATTCTAAAGCCTTAATTTTATTTATTTTTGCCATAGATAATATGAAGTTATAAATACGTGTTTAGAAATAAAATTAAAAATAAATAAGAAAAACTGGAGTAGTATACTGTAATTAAATTATCTTAAAACATTATAGTTATAACTTGGAAAGAATAGCATTTGTAAATCAATAAACATAAACATAATTATTATTCGTAAATTAACTAACATCAATATAATTATAAATAGTCAAAATATTTATTTAATTAATTATATAATTTTTATTTTATTATAATTATTCAAAAAGAGAGCTTGGCGCCTCCACCACATATGTCACACCCCATTTTGTGGGTTATGACTAGGGGCATAGCAAATAATAAATACTTCAATTTAACTTAATAATCAATTTAATTAATCTACGAATAATACAATAATTATAAAACTAAATGTGTACTTACATATTATATTTATGGACGAACATCATCACTGGCTCGAGGGTAGTGTCAGGGTAGTGTAACGTCAATGCCGGAATCTCGACCGCGACCTTATCGAACATCAATTCTCGACTATCGACTGTTCCCCCAACAGGTGACATTTTTGTATTTATTGGTTCGTTACGTCGAATCATCGAATCAGCATTATTGGTCTATCGGTGCGATGACCGGTGCGATGACCGCGTTAGTGCTGATTTGATGATTTTATAAATTTGTAATATTGAAAGGAAATATTTTCGCAATTGCCAATTATGCTTATAACTTTGATTTTTAAAACTTTACTTTTGTTGCGTAAATGCTAATGAACTTTATTTATCTTATATTTCCTTTCAATCGAATTATTAATTTACGAAATATATTAATATTAAATATGTTACTTTATATATCGAATAATTCCATCCTTGAAATATGATATGTCATTCTATTCAGATTGTTATTTTCCATTGAATAAAGTAAAAAATACCGAGGTGCTATTTAAAAATCAAAAGTTGTAGTCATTTCCGGTGAAACCGGAGGTGACCGAAAAACAATTGAATATGTTGAATATGTTAATTAATCCTAATTTATGTTATATACTAACATACCAAATCTCGTTGTTTTATCTGAAAAAATAAAAAAGTTATAGGGGGTGAGCCACTTTTGAGACGCATCCGTCAGCCTTTCGATTAGCCGCCCTCGCTTTCAGCCCCGGGATCGCGCCGGCACACATGACTTTTTCATAATGGCTACAGAAATGGATGCTTCTGAAAAACAGCCATGTAACGATGATAAGGTTTTTTATGTAGCCAGCTGTTAAACTATAAATCAAGTCAAATTTTTACCGATAACGGATTGATCTTCGTTGGTGCAAATGTTTTTTTTTTTATTTTCAGTGTTTTATACAAAATTATACCTGCAAGGTACGATTTCTACTACTTCAATGAGAACGAAATTGGAGACAGGATATTTTTTTCCAAATCCGAAGATGATAAGTGGGATCATGGTCACCTTACTGCCTAATATTGTTTTTCAAACAGATCGACGAGTAACATGTTTTTTTAACAGTTCAGTATAGTCTACTAATGATTTATGAAAATACTTAGATTATGTTAATAAATGAAAATAAGTTAGTTTGCCAAAAATAGCTTTTTTTGTAGAATTTTAAAATACGACGCTGCAAAAAGGTAATTTTTTGCATTTTTAATATCTCTTCTGGTACTTTACAACAGAGCTTTGTAGATCCTCATGATAAATCGGTTTTTGGTAATACAGGGTGGCGCCTCTCATACGCCGCGGAAGCTCCAAGGAGAACGACAGTTTGTATTGAAGTAAAATTTTGTGAGCATATGTAGGTAAACTCGGAGCACTTTTTAAAAATATAGAGAGTTCTACAGGCTGTCCCCAAAAAAGTTACATATCAAAGTTGTGTTTTTTGTAATGGAACACCCTATATATTAATTGATTTTCGGAAAAAAATAAAAAATAAAGGTAAGTTTTATTAACGAAGCATGTGCCTAAAATATAAAGGTTTTACATACTTCACATTTTGTGAAAATGAAGAACAATTTTTAAATTTCAATAAAAGCTACCTAAATTGGAATTTACCCGGTATAGCATAATATTTAGTTAAAATGACTATTGACCTTAAATAAAATTAAAAACTTGACCTAAAGTTATACAGGAGAACAAATTTATATTGAACATTGGTCTCCTTTAAAAGCAAGTTACTCTTTTATTTTAAATGGAACACCCAGTATATTATTCCAGTGTTCAATAGGGAATTCATATATCTTCAAATATTATTAAAGACTTTCCTAAATATGTATTTTCAATTTTATGATTTAATGTCAGTAGATCTTTCTTATTTGATGAAATCTAGGTGGCCTGTAATGTGTCTAACGTTACTTCAACATAGCTGACTAATTAGTCCAACTTTAAAAACTAGTTATCATTTTGTGTCAATTTAAACAAAAAAAAATCTCACAAATTTGCCAAAAATGGAAACTTATATGACATCAGAGAGAATTGATAATGATTCTTATTAGGTGGTGAATGCAGTGTGCAATCTTTATTTTTAGTTTTAGTTTATTTAGTTATTTTAGTTTCAATATTAACCAATATACAGGGTGGTCCGAACTGTATTCCGGTAACTTCGCTAGCATATTCGGCAAATAAAAATAAGTAAAAAAGTTCCTATAAATGTATGTCCTAAAATGCTTAGTTTCGAAGATACAGGGTGTAGAAGTTTCATTTTTATTCCGAATTTTTCCAAATAATTTCATAACGTCAATATTTAAATGAAAATTGGTGTCTGTGAGTTTTTTGCCATGAGAATATGTCTACCTACATGTGGTTTAACTGTTTTGAAGAGTATAACTTTTCGTCCGTACCTGTATAAAACTACTGAGTGAAAAATATACAATTCCGTTATTTCTTATTAATAAATTGTCTTGGTAAAAATCGCTGCTAGCAACCGTTCTCAATATATTTAGAATGGAAATAGTCAATACGTGTCATTATTGACAAAAAATAAACATGTTGAGTAGATAGTTATTTGACTGAAATTATAAATTTGACTTTTTCACTTAATTTTTATCTGCCAAAGCTGCCGGGTTTCCGGAATATAGTTCGGACCACCCTGTATATTGAAGCCAGCGTGTTTATTTTTGTTAAAGAAACAGTGACTTTGAATAAGAAGACTAAGGAAGGAGCATAATGCAACCATGTATTCATGCATGGTGGGCGGAAAAAGAACTCTAGGGTGGGGATCCTTGACAGTTCTGTTTGACGATTCATTTGACACATTTGAATTTGATTTGAAATTTTGTGGATTTGTCAGTCTTTACGGAACTTATTTTATGTTATTTATTATTTATTCTACTATTGATAATTGTATCTATAGAGGTAGTAAATCTAGATGAAAATTGTGGCAGAACTTAAATTAACAGTGACACTATCGCGATTTATCGAAAAAGACTCTACTAGACTAGTTGGTTGTGTAGCGTGCGGTATATCTCGGCAAAAATTGAATTGAAATAATGGAACAACTTTTCGCTAGTAAGTGACTATATAATATACATACGTGTAAGTAAACCGATCATTTATGAAATTCACTTAAATTAACTAAATTATATATTTTTCTTGCATTTTAGCTTTTATTTATTACCATGGCTGGGAAACTTAAATGGAAATGACAGTTCATTAAAGTTTTCCTCAAGATGCAGAGCGCAAATTATTAAAACTGTCAATATTAACAATGCAAATGTCAATATCTGACAATAATAAAATTTGATTTTTAACTGTCACTCAGAGACGCTTTTGTTGTGATTTTACGGTTTGATTTGTCGAATTATTGTAAAATTAAATTCCTTCAGATTTTTTGCCAGTATTCTGTTTTAGACAATGTTTTTTAAAAATGGTGGGACAATTTGTGTTTTGTAATAACTCTTAATTATTTTTTATCATGGAGTTTAATTGTCGTACACCTGGTTTCCGAAGGATACAATGGTAAGTAAATTAAACATATCTACTTACAGTTATAGATTTTTTAAATTAGTACTGCTAATAAATGCTACTTGCAGAGCAGTTATTTAATTTTTTTACGGTGCATGTAAGGAATTAAGGACGCGCGTTTTTTTTTATGATCAGCAGATAATTACATCTGATTTAATTTGTTTTGATTATTTCAGGTCCCAAACGGAAACAAACTGGGAATCTTGCCTACACCAAAATTATATACCTAGCCGTTTCCAATTCACTTCAAAGGGAGGAAAATTATGTAAAACTGCCTGCTATTTGCTGAAAACCGCCAAAGATTAAATTATAACTGTAACAACTTAATATATACTATTTCTAGTATTTTTAATATATTTTTTAATTAATATCCGACATATAAGAACACTTTGTATGCTTTTAATTCAGTTGATTTATCGTGTATAATATGTTCGACCTAATTAAAAGACAAAGTGTTCTTATATATGTCTAAATTATTTTAAATTAACTAAAGAACCCCCCTCCCGCACCCCTCTCTTCCATTAGTATTTCTTCCTCCGTCTACCAGAGGCGCCCTTGTATAATAAAATTGAAATGTATTATAAGTTGCCTATCTATTTAATAGTATAAAGTCTTTTATCCATAGATTTAGGAAGAACAGATATCATTGTGCATTTAACCCGATCAAACAATCGGGTGACTACGTACTGTAAAACCAACTGAGATAGAGAAGGCGACATTGCCACGTCTCAAATTTGCGCCTATCTACTTAGTTTGATTTGCCCAGAAAAAGATGACTTTAAAACCTTCACCGGATATCAATAAATCTCAATTTCTTAATTAAATTAATAGTTTATTTTTAAAGAAGCATGCGTAATAATATGTTATTAACCAGAGGATATATGCGTTACTATTAAAGGACATGTTTACTGTTTAATGTGTTGAAACGTCTAGAACTATTGGCAACGTCGCTGCTAGTCTTCCAGAACGAAAATGAGCCGTCCGTCCCACCACCCCTCGCGAAGGCCCTTGGTCCATTATGGTCCATTATAGCGTACTACGTTTAGCTTACGGTGTGTTTGAAGTCGGAATCAAGTCCGAAGTGAACTTTTCAGTGTTTTTCAGCAGTTTTTGTTTTTGTTTAACGTACTTTTGAATCTGAGAATTTTCAATATGATACGACAGTGTCAAGTGTGTGGAAATATAAGCTCAAATTACCCGAATTTGTCTTTTCACAGGTAGGTACATATTTCCGCCGTAATTGTACGTAGGCGTCCCACAAGAGAGCTCCTTACAATTAAAATAATTTCTAATTATATTTGTTGAATTTGGATCTATTAAAACAAGAACGTAGTAGTCGGTAATTGAATTATAATTCGTCTCAATTACTACCTAACTGTTGTAGATCATAACAAATTTGAATATAAACGTTGCATTTGAAACTTTATTATAAGCCAGAAAGTGACATTTTTTTCTTAAAATTGCGTCATATTTTGGTCATTATATACAATATTCTAAAGGAATTTTGCTCAACAAATAAACAAAGGTGTTTACCCGACCTTTTTTGCATTTTACTGCTTTATTATAACTGCCCCTTCCGCCTTGTTTAGGCAATTTTTTACCACCGTACAAATACCTCTTCCTAGAGTTATTTGTACGGTGTGTTTATCTTTTTTTTAGAATGGGACGAACTGTAAATAATTTTTAGGCTACTAGTTTTATACATACCTATATAATAATAATATAACGGCTGTATATATATGTATATGTATATATGTATATATATATATGTACATACCTATATACAAAATGACCCAGGCCTCCAAAAAAACTTTTTATCTATTACGTTTTTGGTTTGTGATTTTTATTTCAATTTTTTACATAAGATGGGGGTCATTATAGCGCACATTTTCAAAATATTTTTGTCAACATACAAGGTGATTCAAACCGCATACATATGCTTAATACAGTTCATGAAGATTGAGACATTTAACTAAAATTTGATTGTCTGATGAAGCTACCTTTAAAAGTAATAGGTTTGTAAATAAACGTAATATTCATTATTATGCGACAGAAATCCGATACTGTAGCACACAGATTTGATACTTTTAATGATAAATGCCTTCTATTGAGAGACTAAAAGGTAATTGCCTCGAATCAGAGCCATCATAATACAAGAAGAAGACCGAAAGTCAAATCTTGTCTTATATTTTCAAAAAAACACAATTTTCTCATTAAATATTGATTTTAGGTATAGGAAAAGATATTAATAATACAAGATTAAACAACTATTACATAGTACTTTACAGGAAGCTGATTGCGAACTAACTAAATCGTTACTAATTACTAATTTTAAAAAGTTCTTTTTAAGATCAAAAAAGGTAAAACTAAAACCTAAATTATCATTTGAGATTAAACGGGAAGTTCTAAATAATGTTGCCTATTCTAAACAAGAAAAATGTATTTATAAGTTTTATAACATCTCTAATTAAATTTGGACGAAAATAATATTTCTGTTTGCTGTAGGTAATTTTCTCAGGGAAAATACGTAAATAAAAATGACTTTTTAAGTAAAAAAAAGTCAAAAGGACAAGTTATTCCAAAAAAGGACTGTCCTTTTCAAAAAAGGACAGGTGGCAACCCTAGGTATTTCTGGAATGGAAATTTAATGGCAAATCTACAACTTTAGTTTGAAAATATGTTCCGGCCCCCTATGTTTACAAAAATGTCTAAAATGTGCTTTACCATTGCCTCCATATTCTGAAAAAAAATTGAAAGAAAAGTCACCAACCGCAAACCTAATATTGAACTGTTTCGGAAGCCTGAGTCACCCTGTAAATATTCAAAAGTAACTGAAAGTTTATATAGAATTAACTAAAAGTTTAAATTGAAAATCGACGTTGGAGCGATTTTCGAAAACTACCTACTAACGTTTCAACATAAGTATATGTGGGATATTAATTATATTATTATATTAGACCTTATAACAAAACTCATCTGACGAAAAAGTGTTAATGTAGTATATTAATATGGAGTAACATTTTACTAATTACTTTACTTTACTTTACTAATTAAATTCGTTCCAAAAACGATACGCCACTGGCCATTAGAACAATCAAATGCGCCTAGTTGCCGGGGTCCGGAAATTTACGAACTTCTCTGTCTCTTCTGTCCTTGTTTGACACATTGGAATGTTTGATACACTACCAGCAGTATTTATGAATGAGATGTTCAGTCTATATAATGTCTTTGCTTTTTTATCTATGTTTATTACTTGTCAAGATTAGATGTCAAAAATTTAGATACGTTAATTTGACTTACCTGCTTCAGTAGCGTATCGGATGTTTGTGTTAATAAATACTTATTATAACTGATCTATTTTTATTAGAATTATATATTTTTTATAACAATTTTAATAACTACCAACATTTATTCACAACGTAAAATAAAACAACAAATTATTGAGTCTACCCCACGTCTACCCTACATCATAGTTTACATTTTTAAATAAAATTAGAACGACACTGATAAACCAGATTTAAGTCGTATTTGAGGCCTATCGCGGTGTACCCTAAGATTTTTGATGTCTCCTTCCTTAGTCTTCTTATTCAAAGCACAGTACAATAATATTTTTAGTTGGTATTGAGACAAAAGTAGTAAACTTACCGAAAAATATCCAAAAAATGAGTTACGCCACTTCGTGATAATTGGCGACGATATGTCAGCGCTGCAATATCATAATTATTGAGAACTGATTCATTGCTATATACCAATTTCATGACTACAGGGACGTTCAAAAATTACTTTTTCGGCCATTTTTTCATTAAAGATTGTATTTTATATGCATGAAATATAGACATATACGACAAGACAGTTAAATATCTAGAAAAAAGAAAAAAAATTGATTTTTTTTTAAGAATCGACCGTGGATTTTTCCGACATTTTGCATAACGCTTCGTAATCTCCCGGACACCTTTTCTATTACAAATTTGCCAGTAAGGTTGCGCAACGTTTGTTCATTCATTCAATTGACGCGTATGCTTTTAAAGTTAATTATATATTTTCAAAGGGTTCCCTGTGCTTTCAGATAATCAGATTTAATCAGTGCTGTGTTGCCATAATTTATTTATTTTACCTTTTAACTAAATATGCCTTTTATGATAAACATAATCTAAATTTAATACTTAATGTGCATATTCTGCAGTGTGATGAATATCTACAGTGTGACGAAAAGACTCATATAGTTTACCCTGTGACTTTCTAAAGCCGAACAAAGATTTTTTGAAAGCAAGATTTTTTAAATTAAAGTTGGTATGAAACAGAGCGCGCAATAAACAAAAGTATTTAAAGTGTCTAAACAAGTTATATTGATATTGTTCTTTTATATACGCTAAAATACCTTTAATAAAAGTATAAGAATAGTTAAAAAATATGGTTTAACATCAAATTTAAACCATTTTTGGTTTAAATTTTAAACCATACTCTTATACTTTTTATTAAATTAATTTGAATTAATCTAAGATTAAAAAGTCCAATAATAAAGTGTGCATATAATTGACACAAGAAATTATTATTCATATTAACGATTTTAACTATAGTATGTCCCCATCAGGTGTCCCCCCAAACTTTTTGCTTATTTTAAAATGGTTAATCCCGTTTATACTCATAAAAATAGCAAAAAATATGACATTAATCAAAATTAATAAAGATCATATATCAGAGAATAAAGACCTAAAAAGGACATTACCATAAAACCGCGTTTTGATTTTTTGACTTTTGGAAATTTTATTTTTCTCTAAAACGGTATGGAAATTTGGAAATATACCGGGTGCGTCCCAAAAGTGTCCTATAACTTTTTTATTCTTTCAGATAAAAAAACGAGATTTGGTATATTAGTATATGATATAAATTAGGATTGATTGATGTATTCAATTGTATTTGATCACTTCCTATTTCACCGGAAATGACTACAGCTTTTGATTTTTAAATGGCACACTCGATATTTTTTTACTTTATTCGATAAAAAATGTCACTCTGAATAGAATGACATATCATATGTCAACTTTTGACATCCTCGCTTAATAAAAAATCGTATTTAGTATCGTAGTATTTAATCTAGAGTGCGATGGTTGTGTTAAAAACACTAATTCTTAATCAAGGAGCCTTGGAAAAATAGATTTGATCTTCTAATGTTTTTTAGTGTCTTGTCCTGACCAGCTGGAAAATGCTTAAATCGTATTTTTAATTGTATCTCAATTTTTTCAAATTGAACGAGAGTGGCTCATTAGCATATTTGGAAAAAGATTTTTTTTACGAATAATTTGATATCACACACTTGATATTTCAAGTCAGATTTTCGTTACGAACCACAAGTTATAATTTCAAATAAAAAATATGCGAAAATGTCAAAAAATGCCATATGTTATTCTATTCAAAATGTTATTTTCTAACGAATAAAGTAAAAAATTACCGAGGGTGTCATTTAAAAATTAAAAGTTGTAGTAATTTCTGGTGAAACAGGAAGTGACCGAAAACAATTAAATACAATCAATGAATCCTAATTTATGTGATATACTAACATACCAAATCTCGTTTTTTTAACTAAAAAAAAATAAAAAAAGTTATAGGGGTGAGTCACTTTTGAGACGCACCCGGTATAAACGGCATTAATCGTTTTAGAACAAGCGTTTTCTTATCGATAATGCGTTTTTCTTAAATGTTTATAATAAAGTTTTCTCTTTAGAAACGACCCGAGGACATACTGTTCAACATGGGAACATAATACATTAATTTTAACTATCAAAAGTCCAACACCTCTTTACTTTTGATGATATCTGCATGGTTATATCCCGATAATTTATATTATTCTCCAAAATTTCTCTAAATATAAGCCACACAACGAACCATTTTTTAATATGCAGTACAAAGCGCAAATTTGAGAAAATTTAAAAATAAATCTGGCAACGTCCATGTTGTAAATATCAAGGTTATATGACGTTGAACATCCGTATCGCTTATTTTCATTATACCCTGGTATAAAGAATATATAAACAAGGATTATACTTACTACGTGACTACATATCTACTACGTGACCACCGACGCGACCGACGCGCGACGTGACTATTGAATTTGAAATTCTGTTGAATTCTAGAGTGTTTATGAATATAACAATAAAAAGAATATTACCTATTACTCGATATACAAAAAGATTCGCAAGAATGTCCTCAGGTCTTTCATACATTGACGTTCCCGAAAATTGCCAGCCTAGTAATTTGTTTAAACAATGGGCTGATGATTATAAGAAATATACGCACTCAGGAATAGTTTTATTTAACTTAGCCACATCATTCAAGTAAGTAAAACATATTTTACGATTATACTTTCTGCTTAAGGCATTTTATCAATTTAAAATGTTTATTATATTTCCAATATAGACAACCAGATATACACCTTACATATACCGACTGTGTCCAATTTTTGATTTAACATTCAAACTGATATACCGGGTGTACTGAATTATATTTTCCAAAATTCTAATGTAATCAGCATGGAAGTTTTTCTTTTCATTTTCTGCATGGTTGTAATATTATATTGGAAATTGTGTATGGTAACTGGTAACATTAGGGCTGAAAAAATATACTTATCTAAGATCTAAGCAGTGGCAGTGAACAACGCTTGTTTTGTCTTTTTGTGATTGAGGCATTATCATGTCTATTTTTGAATATTTTTTTATTTCTACGTATATATTCTCATTTATATTTAGCTTTATAAGGGCTTTATTAAATACAGGGTGCAAAATAATTTCTGAACCGGCATGAAAATTATTGGTGTCTGGATGTTTTTAGATATAATCAATTTGATTTCGATGTCAATATGACTTCTACTTCTACGGGACCCCACCTACATACTTTTTAACTGTTTTGAAGCGTACTGTGACTTTTATTCTCTTATTAGTAATTAGTAAAAGTGTGCAGGTCATTTACTGCCGATTAAAAGTTGTATCTTGATATTTTGTACATTTTGATCTCCTCGATGAGATAAACGCAATTTTATTAATTACAATTAATAAAATTAAGATAAAAATAAAATTAATAAACTATTTATACAGGGTGAGTATTAAATAAGTGCAAATATTTTTGGAGTGAGTACATTTAGAAACTGGGATTATGAGTTTTTTTGCGAAAAAAAAATCTGAAAATTTGGAATTTTTTGAAAAAAAATTTGATTTTTTTTAGTATTTGGTTAAAAAACATAATTTTTTGGATGCCCGGTGGCGTAGAGGTACAGGCTCTCGTCTACCAATAACACAGTAGTGGGTTCGAATCCCACACCCGGCATTTCATCAGCCGACTATTTTTATTAAAATAAAAATAGTTTGGGTACCTAGGTCGACTCAGCCTTAAATGAGTACTTAGAGTTCACAATCCTGAGGTAATAATAGGCGGTTGAAGCGTAGTGCCCAATACATTACCTTCCTTGTATACCAGACAGCTCTATTATGGCAAGCTGGCACCTTGCTACTCCCAAAGGCGTTGAACTATATACAGGAGCTATTATTTTATTAACATAATTTTTTAATGATATGGCAACATAGGTAGTAGAATAGAGTTCTCAAAATTTAAGCAAAAAATATTTTTTTTTGAAATTTTCAAAGTAAATAAATAACTCTTTTAACTTTTTTTTATATTTTTCGATGAGGAATCAATGAGTGGTACTTATTTAGCATTTTGGCAAGTTAATCACAATAAATGTTTTTAAAGTTTACTATAGTCTGTTCAACGAGAAGATCCTTGACAGTGATATTTATGTTTCTGTCATTTTAATTTCAAAGTAGTTTATTTTATTTTACAAAGAAATAAGTTGGTACAACTGGAACGCATAACAGGAAATCAATATATTTAAAATTTGACTGACAAGTGATTACTTCAAAATATTATGTAAAAAACTGTATAAAACTGAAAAAATGTAACCGAGTTATTTTATTTAATAAAAAAACGGTATGTGCTAATACAAAACAAACAAGAGCAAGACACCCCATACCAAAAAAATATAAAAAAGAACTATTTCTTACTTTCAAGCTGTATGAAACTTCTCGAATTTATGATTATATTTATCAATATAACTTATGTAAAAATAGAAATTTGTAATATTCCGCAGGAATAAATAAAACAACATGAATAAAACAAACTATTTTATTAATAATAACACTTACCAAATTTTATACCTTAAAGGTTGATTAATTAACATTAATCTTAATTTTTTTAAACCAGTACCTTTTGACATTATTTTCCTGCAGTACTAAAATCCATTATTTACCTATCGTATGATGTCGATATTTTACAGCTACTCTAGTTTTTAGTATGTGTTTAGTATGGACCACATTCGAGATGCACTTATCTACGACGAGATGGTATACGAACTTTATTGATGGCTAACTTAGTAACTTTATTGGTGTATCTGTATAAGACTTTCTGCCTGGGTAGCGAGAATTAACCATAAACTGTGCTCTGGGTCTACAGTTAATTTTCACTCGATTTTTCCTCCACTTGACTTCAAAAGACACAAAACACACGTAATAACACGAATCAAAATGCATCATCTTCCAAAACGCAGGGTATTTGACAAAAGATGTCACAAAATTATAAATTATAACCAAAGATTATAACCTATAATTTGGCAAGACTTTGACAAGCGTCAAAAATCTAAAGTCGAGTTCATACGCATCGGCGTCCGTTTTTCGTTCATCGTTCCGTCAAACCAATAAAATTGAAATACGATCTGTCATTTTTGAAATAAACCAATAAAACTGGTTAAAACAACAAGAGACGACGCATGACGGATTTATATTTAAACCCATCCATAGTTAACTTAAAAATTATTAGAAACTTTTTTTAGTAAAATAAATAGATTGGTATGGGACGTCATCTGCTTTTCTTCTGTCATCGTCTGTCGAATCTTACCTGAGAAAAAAAAACAGGAAGTATATTATGTTAGAATTGGATTAATTCAAAGTAATTATTTGCGTTTATCCTCATCGAGGAGATCAGGAAATGGACAAAACCATCAGGAATACAACTTTAATCGACATTAAATGGCCTACACACATTTGCTGATAAGAGGAAAAAAAAGTCAGTGGCGCATATTTTTTAGAAAAAATATTCCAGTGACAATCCATATACGTCCCTGGTGAATAAGTCGACATTTTTTAGCATTAAAATATGCCGCACTTATATAACTTAACTTTAACCTACAGTTTAAAGATATATTCTTTAAAAATTATAATAAATCGAAAAAATCTGAACTGGTCTCTTGTAGGGCAATAAATCTTATTTTATAAGAAGAAAACTCTCCCACGAGAGATGGCAGATGTTTATAAGAAACGCTATTTCAAATTCTAATTTGTGTTTTTTAGAAACGGGGATGTGGCTAACAGAACTTTGGCGCTCCAAGAGATTTCCGATGATGATGGTCTAATTTTTCATGCCAAATTCAATAGCTTGAAGGTGAAACAAATAGTAAGTGATACTTGAAACACTCGTTTTTTATATATCAACTGATAATTTAACTTTGCAGGAAGAGAATCCTAAAGCTTCTGTAAGTTTTTTGTTTACATATACAAATGAAACATATAATAAGAGAATATCACAACAGGTATGTATTTGTTGCAGTTTATGACATGAAATGAAAAAACAATTTTGTTGGTGGATACGTTGTGTGTTTGAATGATTACTAAACATTAAATTACTGTAGGAACAATGATATTTCTTTGTCAAATATTTAAACTACTTATCACATGAAAGAATTTTGAAGCTTTTTTTGAAAACTAGACCGGGTGCGTTTCAAAAGTGGTTCGCCCCTATGCTTTTCTATTTTTCAGATAAAAAACGAGATTTGGTATGCTAGTATGTGATATAAATTAGGATTGACTGACGTAGTCAATTGTTTTCAGTCAGTTCCTGTTTCACCGGAAATATCTACAACTTTTGATTTTTAAATGACACTGTCGGTATTTTTTACTTTATTCGATAGAAAATGACACTTTGAATACAATGAAATATCATTTATCAACTTTGACATTTTTGCATAGAGTTTATTTGAAATTGTAATATGCGGTTCATAACGACAATTTGACTCGAAATGCCAAGTGTGTGGTATCAAAATATTCGTAAAAAAATGCTTTTTCCAAATATGCTAATGAGCCACATTCCACCTGAAAAAATTGAGATATGAATAAAAATACGATTTGGGCATCTTTTAGCCCGCCAGAACAAAACACTAAAAACATTAGACGATCAAATCTGTTTTTCCAAGGCTTCTTGATTAAAAATTAGTGTTTTTAACACAGCCATGGCACTCTAGATTGGAATTTAAAATACAATTTGTTGAGCGAGTATATCAAAAGTTGACATATGATATGTCATCCGATTCAGAGTGTCATTTTCTATCGAATAAAGTAAAAAAAAGTTAAAAATCAAAAGTTGTAGTCATTTCCGGTGAAACCGGAAGTAACCGAAAATAATTGAATATGTCAATCAATCCTAATTTATGTCATATACTAACATACCAAATATCGTTGTTTTATCTTAAAAAAAATTATAAGTTAGTCTATTTTCATAAAGTGGCCCATGCTAAAACTTAATGTTAAAATAAAGAACAGTCCAAACCACTGCCAAAAAATGTCTACCACTTGATGAGCCACTTTTGAGACGCACCCAGTAGTATTTTCTAGAGTATATCTGTGACTGTTACATTCTTTTTTAGGTTCGAATCAGAAGGCTTTATAGAGAAACTGCCCCCCATCTTACAGCGATAAGATATTCGAAAAACAACCGTTGTTTGCCAAACTTCAGTGTTCTTATTGAAGAACAGAAGTGTACCCGTGTGTGGGAAGAGCTAAAGAAGAAACATGACGATCTATTGGACAAAGTAAACAAGGAGAGATTAAATTGAAAACACCAAAACAATTGTGAGTATCACTGGCTTGTTGAGGCATATTATTTAATACATAATTTTTTATTTTTTTTCATTTATTTTTCAAAGTGAAATTTATAATCTGAACTTTATTGCACGTATGATATTAATGAACTATCTTTTATTTTGTTTTATACCACTGTTAATATTTTTTAATTTAATTTTTAATTTTATATGAATTTTACTTTATAGGGTTTTATACAAAATTATGCCTGTGAAGTACGATTTCTACCATGCCAATGAGAATGAAATTGGAGACAGGATACTTTTTTCCAAATCCAAAGATGATAAGTGGGATCATTATCATGTTACTGCCTAAGATTTTTGTTCAAATAGATCGACAAATAAAATGTGTTTTAAAACAGTTTAGAACAGTGCTCGCATTTTAAGAAGGAGCCAGGATCGTTATCAATATTTTGCCGGTGAAGGGCCTCCCTGGCATTAGGCCGGTCCATAGTGCACCGGCTTCCCTCCTGCTTTTACCAGGATGAATTACTGTTAATTGTAATGTTAATATTTAATTAACAGTATTTTTATATCAGTAGTATTTTTTGTATCAGTTTAATGTGAACGTTATCACTAGCTTATAAAAAGACATAATAGATCCCCACGGGATAGTTCTCTGATGGCCAAGTGATATTACCTACTACTGCTATTACTTGCTGACGTAGGCGTTTTCTTTCATCAGCTTTTCTGTGACTGAAAAGCCCGATACGTGATGTTATCTCTCTTCCGCACTCCGGATATTAAAAATCTCGATCATTGCTTTGTTGCCTCTTTACTTTTAGGTTGTCGCTGTTAACTAAGTTTACTATTCTTCTCCATTGCCTTCTATTGTGCGCTGCTTCTTCCCACTCATTCTGCATGTTTATACCCTTTAAATTTTCGCGGAAAATATCTTTGTACCTTTAAGTAGTAGTGCTCACCGCAAAGCAGAGATTTTGGTAGGCGGTTTTCTTGCATTCTGCATACGTGACCAGCCCATTTTAAGCGGGAATTTGTAATCATGACTTTAACGCTCTCGCAGCTAGCTTTTTCAAGTACCGGTACGATTGCGAAATTATATTCCCGCTTCCTGTAAGCGGTTGTTAATGGCCACTACCTTTAATGGCGCAGGTTCACAGAGCGATAGGATCTGCCGCGAAATAAGCCGGCCGGGCTACCGGAAAGAGAGAAGCCGGTGCACTATGGACGTACCTTTAGACAGTACCGCGCGAATTATTTTGAAATATTATTTTATACCGTTCGAATAAAAATATGTCTCCTGGCTCCTTTTTTAAATGCATCCACTCTATAGCCATCTACTAACGTTTTAGAAAAATAAATATAATGAAGAAAAGATGTTATCGTGGGGACTATAATAAAAAAGAAGAATGAAATTATTGGGCAACCCACAGTAATTTCATTCTTCTTTTTTATTAATAAACATAATATAATTTGACTAAAATATAGTTTTTTTGTACAATTTAAATATTATTGTTAAATATAAAAATGTATTAAATATAAAAAATATAAAGTTATGTTGGAGTTTTTCTTTTTTGTAGGGTCAAGTGGTGTAAAAAAGACGATATTGATACAATTACTGAAAACTTATATTCAGTCAGTTTTCTTGCTAGGGATATTTAGCCAATAATTATTAACAGATAATCCCTATAATTTGTTTAATATTTGTGTGACGAATTATGGAAAAACTGAAATTACAAATCCATTGTCTCGTTTTGAGGTTTAAAACATTTGAAGCTGACTACCATAGAGAAAGTAATAAAAATTATTATCTTTCTCTATGCTGACTACAAAATTTTTGTCGGGTGACATCAGTATAAAGTAGTCAGCGTTGTACTCCTGTCGTCTTATGCCTATAGATAGGAGAAGGTATATGGTTTAGAAAAAGAGTTTAGAACCTAGATCATATTATACTTACGTGGATAAGTAAATCACTATGGAAACTGTCGCAAACATATCAACTTCTTCATTCTTATCGTTCTTCTTCTCTCAACAGACTTCCATTTACCCTATCTTCCCCGACCTATCCTCCATGCGCCAAATTTGAACATTAATTTTAAAAATTTAATTTGTAAAATGCATATACTTGAACAATAAATTGAATGTTTATTGTCACAAAAATTAAATTATATAAAAAAAAAACATTTAGTCACTCCGTACGAATATTGATATTTTTCCAAAAATTCCAAATTTTCAATTTTTTTTTCGTGAAAAACTTCATAGACGTGTGTTTCTTGGATAGACATATACTACCCCTAAAATATTTGCACTTATTTAAGACTCACCCTGTATAAACTACTCAAAACAATTATCGCAAACACAGTCCCTGACTTACAATTTTAAATAATATACGGATATTGTGAAGGGAAATTCGATACAATAAACCTACGCGCTAACCAGTAATTTTTAGTCGGCCGACTATTTAGTTGTAAAAGTGAAAACAATATATACTTATGGAGCCGATCGGCCGACTAGTTGATTGCATGTGAACGCGGCTCCATAAGAATATATTGGCACAGATAACACCACATTGGTTACGAATACGCAACTAAATAGTCGGCCGATTAGAAATTGCTTGTCACGCATGCTTCATTTAGAAATATGTAATAATTACTTTTATTTAAATATGCGATAATTGTTTTGAGTAGTGCATTTTCAATGGTTTCGATGCACTTGCACTTTCAGATTTTCCTAATGAGTGCTGCGTTGCCATAATTTATTTATTCTACCTACTTTTAACTTAATCTGCCTTTTATGATAAACATAATCTTAATTTAATGCCTATGTGCGCCTACAGTGTGACGAAAAAGACCGGTATAGTTGTTCCCTCGTGATTTTTCTAACGCCGAACACGATTTCCTGGAAGCAAAGTTTTTTTTTATAGAAACAGAGAGCTCGCAATAAACAAAAGAATTTAAATTATCTAAATAACTTATATTGATATTGTTCTTTTATATGCCGCTAAAATACATTTAATTAAAAGTATAAGAGCAATACCCCAGTCAAATTAGTTAAAAAAAGGTCCATCGGTGGAATTTAAACTATTTCTCTAGACTTGGACTGATATAAGTCCCCGAAGATAGACGTTGAGCTCGAGGAGTGGGGAGAGTTAATCAAAATTAGTAAGAGAATGAAAACCTAAAAAGTTCTTCCGTTCGGTCTGTCGTCGAGGCAGCATCGTATGTTGTCTGATGGCTGATTGTTCGGGAGTCCAAGTTGTTATTCTGAAGATACAATTGTAATCGTTTTATAAAAGTCTATTATTTTTTGTGCAAAAGTGTTTTAAATTGTGTCCGTTGTCTCATTTCAGATACATATTTTTTGTGAAATCATTTATTAAAAGAAATCTTTTTTTCACGTTGTCACGGGTGTAACCAGGCCCTATGTAGCCGGATGCTACCAGCGTGGGAGAAGAGAAGGTCAGATTGATAATTATTTTTAAAGACAACCTTTTTTCACGTTGTCACGGGGGTAACCAGACCCTATGTAGCCGGATGCTACCAGCGTGGGAGAAGCATTCGGATTGATATAAGAAGTTTTTTTAAAAAAAAAAAGATTTTTTTTTGTTAAATTAGATAAAATAGATATTCTATCACCCGGCCGGATAGTCCTGGAGCTGTGGCCGTAAAACTAAATTGAAATTGAAAAACCTAAAAAGGACATTATCATAAAAAGGCGTTTTGATTTTTTGACTTTTGGAACTTTTTATTTCGCTCTAAAACGGTGTGGAAATTTGGAAAAATATAAACGGCATTAATCGTTTTAGAACAAGCACATTTTTTTATCGAGAATGCATTTTTCTCAAAGCGTTAATAATAAAAAAGTTGTTTGTCTCTTAAGCCGCGTCCAGACCAAGCAGACAAAACAGCGACAAGACCGTTCCAAGAAACATTCATGTTTTACGACAAAATTGCGAAAAATTCTAATACATTTTTCGCGTTTATTTTTGTCTCAATTTGTTTTGTTTCCAAATTCGAAGACTTTTTGAATGTTCCTTCTCGAGTCGGTAAAGTTCTAAGAGTCTCTGTTTTGTCGTGTATTTTTCGACAAGTTGTCGGCGCAATGTGGATGTCTTTGCATTGCTAAAAGTACGGATAACTAATGGAATCACACAAATTTAGTACTGTGGAACACGGAAAATGCCTGTAAACTAATTAGAGCTTTATTAGAGCGAAATTTATTATTAATGGGAGGGTAAACCAAGGGACTTTAAAAAATTTGGTTACAAGAAAAGCTGGTGCATTAGAGGATATTTATTAAATAATTAAAAAAAAAATATTGAAAATGTCTATTACCTATGTGGCGGATTCATCTCTCCAAAAAATCCTTTATGGTATTTTTTTATTAAAAAAAAAAAAAAAAAAAAAAAAAAAAAAAAAAAAATAAGGAATATTAATAGGCTATATAGTATACGAGAAGAAATAAAAACAAAATTTAATTTTCTTTTTGCAACATGGGACGGCGAGTAAAAGACAACACTACTGGTTTGCTAGTAATCTATCTTTATTTTCTTTCTAATAAAAGTCCGACATGATTAATAAAACTGATTCGCATATACTTTGTTGCACTTTTGTTACTTTTTGTCCTCGCGGGTATGACATTTGTCTCAAATTTGTCGTGTCAAAAAGGTTGTGTATTTTCTGTCGCCTTGGTCAGGAACCGGCACACAGTGGGCAAAAAATCCAGAAGTTATGTGCCAAAAAGCTTTTTTACGATTTCATTCAAATTTGGTAAAACCATTCTATGCCAGTAGCCCGTGAACCCAGTTAGTTTTGGCTGACTTGAGAGTGGTGGGGGGTGGTGGGAGGGATTCATAAAATGGGAAAAATCATCTATTGACTAATACGACAGCTACCAAAAGGCGGTTTAAGAATATTACATTTTCACTTAAAATTTTTATGATATTTTTTGGCAAGAGCCAAGATAAAACAGACAAATATTGAACAATTATTACTCCTCCGGCATATACAGGGTTTGTTTGATATATTGACAATCTTTGTATCTTTTTTATTCGATGTTTTCGAAAAAAGTGTCTTGAATAAAAGTTTAATTGTCTCGAATACATTTTTCAAAACAGTCTTCTTTGCATATACAGGTGCCTTAGAAATCCTGTGCGTGGCGCCGCAACTTTTCTTATTTCAAATTTTAGTACCCAATTTTTTATTTTGATTTTTATTCTCTAAAAATACCTAACTACTTCTATGTAGCTAGCCTATACCTAATTTGAAATAAGATAGTTGAACCACGCCCAGACTTTTTTGAAGCACTTTGTATATGCAAAATAGACTTTTTTTTGCAAATTATTTCAAAAACTACTTTTTCATTTGGAGACAGTTTTTCGGAAGCGTCCAAATTAAAAAAAGATTAAATGGGTGTCAATGATAAAGAAAACCCTGACTATACTAATCCAATCTATTCAAGATTGTTTGTCATTTCAATAAGTTGTGTCTCTAATAATACCAGACAATATGTGAACAATATTTTATTATTATTATTTTTAAATAAGTAACCATATTCTGGAATTTTCTTTAAAAATTATCTAAGTTTAAGTTTTTACCATTTACTACTTTTTACTGATATTTTGTTTTTATAACAGCTGGAGGCAATCAATGGTCACGAAGTGTACATTTTAAAATCTGAAAAAAATCTATTTCATTTAAATTAAAAAAATTTAGTTTTTTTTTTTAATTTACCCTGTATATCCATATATGTATGTCATTTGACATTTATGACATACCTCTTCGGAAATCTTGAGAAAAATTACGTAACTTTATATTTTCAAAGTTCTTCTCTAGCTACTATAACAATTAATTTATGAGAAATATCCACATAAAGGATCTTACCATTTAACCCCAAAAACCCATACGCATGAGGCTTACGCTTAATAAATTTTAATGTTTGTGTTATTTTTGCGATTTTTTTTGAACTCAACTTTTCTAAGGCAGAATATATTGCACTATGCAAAAAAAAACCTTAAATGATTTTGTTCTACTTGACCTTTACCTTTAGTTTTATCCAAAAAAATCAAAATAAAAAGATACTTTTTTACTTACCTTGACATTAAATTTACCGCAACCGGGAATCTACGTAAAACACGTTATGACAATTTCACAATAATTATTGACAGCAAGCTAAGGTCGTCCGATTCAATTGTTATAATACTGTGTCACTTGAATGCAACGCCTCTATTAAAAAAATTGTAGAAAAAAGCATGGTACAAAGAATAGAAGGTATGATATTGCGCAGGTTCGTCGCTACGTCACAGGTGATAACAGGCGCTATTGGTCAGCACGCTCCGCGCGCCAGTTCAAATCGTCAAGATATTGTCACAGATATTGTTATAAACCTGTTCTTTTGTTTATATACCGTCAATGAACTGTCGCTAAGCAAGTTACTGTGGAGCAGTGCGTAAGGAGTCGGGCTAGAAAGCGAGAGACCGGAGTTCGTATCGCGACCGAGACATTAACTTTTTATTTATTTTTTTTAATACTGTTGTATTCTTATAGTTTTATTTTTTGTAGTATTTTAAAAAAGAACTTATTTTTCTGCTTATTTTTTTAATCTCCGTTATTAATATTAAATTTGGATTTAGTACAATTACCTCATTTAATATTAAATTAATATTCTACTTTTTTGAAATGTATCGGGGCCCTAATGGTACCTAAAAAGTAATATATTTTTATGATATTTAACATATTGTAAACTATTTAATTTTTTCAGTTCACTTAAAAAGTTAATTCTTTGCATTGATTAATTGCCTACCATTAAAGGAATTTGAGCTATATAATCCTTGATGGACATATTCTCGGTATGCAAATACTTCCTATAAATTTTGGGTTTCGTTAAACCGATTTATTCTCAAAACCAGAAAACATTTTACATATAAAAAGAAGCACAGGTCACTAATTTAATAATAAAACTTCATCCTTGGTATTACTTCAACTAATTTATTAATAAACTTTTTTTTAAATATTTCATCTATTCACATTACAATACGTTCATCTGCATTGGCATTTTCTACTTTTCGATGGGAAACAATAAACTTTCCCAAACATTTTTTAAATGAGTGTAACAATGTCCTCTATATGTGTTACTTTTCCATAGATATCCTCAACTCTGTCCTCATGTGGATTCAGAGGCAATGCAAAATGAAATTATTTACCATAAACATCGCAAACTAAAAACCTAATACAACATTTTTATACCGAATTATAGAAATAAATTTAGTGTTCTTACCTATTATCGTCCAAATCCATGTTAATTAGATAATTTTATTTTTAAATTATTTTGAAAAAAAAAATTTTGTAATTATTAAATTAAACGAACTTAAAAATGTCTTTTAAAAATAAAAACAATTTCTTAACCATACCCCAAAAAAATGCAGATCTCCTGTCAACTTTCTTTTATTTTTTTATTTATACATTATTTTCCTAGTGACGTCACAGGTGGTATGCGCGGACTGAACGAAATTGGAGCCGGTATCGTATTCATACCTTGTATTCTTGTACCATGTAGAAAAAGGCAGTTATTGGACACAAATTAACTGAGAATGTAGGTTTTGCGCAAAGTTCGTTTTACAGCCCCTCGGAAGAGACTCCGAATATGTTTTTTTGTTAGTTTTATGTGGTTTCCTCTTAACTAATATGTTTCCAAAATAATGTTATTGCCATAAATTCTAACTGTGGATGTTATTTTTTGCAACTTTAGTTTAGGAGATATTTGCCTACTGTGCGGCATTAGAAACGATCCGAGAATATACTGTCAAATTGGGAACATACCTACATATGTTTTTTAAACTATCAAAGATGTCAAAGTTTCAACGCTTGTTTACTTTTGATGATATATACCATATTTCTTGATAAAATTTATATTATTCTCTAAAATTTGTCCTAAACAACATGAGGCACACAACGAACGATTTTTTTAATATATGCGGTACAAAATCGCAAATTTAAAGAAAATTTAAAAATAAACTGGGCAACGTCTTGCTTCTAACTATGGAAAGCCCCGTATGACGTTGAAAATCCGTATCGCTTTATTTTCATTCATGAGTAAAATATCTACTACGTCACTTGTTGATTGATTTTAGAAACTGTTTTTGATTTCTAGTTTGTTTATGAATGTAATAATAGGAAGAATATTACTTACTACTCGATATATATATATTACAAAAAGATTCGCAAGAATGTCCTCAGGCCTTTCATACATTGACGTTCCCGAAAATTGCCAGCCTAGTAATTTGTTTAAACAATGGGCTTATCTCTCTCTTTTT
>NW_022145707.1:334800-366059 GCF_002938485.1 Sitophilus oryzae | reverse complement strand
ATCTCAATTTTAAATATTTTTTCTCGGTTTGGAAATCGGTGATCAGCAGCTAATTCATCAAAATGTTTTTTAACTTTTCTTTGCCTTTTTTCTTGAAAATGGGTATCAATAGCATATTTTCTTGCAGTTTCACTGGCTTTGCAACCTGTCATATTTACTTTGAAAATGGGAGAAATTTCCAAAAGTTCAGTTCGATCGACATTTCTGGTAAGGATTCGAGGGTCCCCTGAGCTTGAGAGCCCCGGGGCACTGCCAAGCCTAGCCCCTAGGTAGCTACGCCACTTGTAACACTAATTTTTTTATATATCAATTGATATAATTAATTTAACTTTGCAGGAAGAGAATCCTAAAGTTTCTGCAAGTTTTTTGTTTACATATACAAATGAAACATCTAATAAGAGAATATCACAACAGGTGTGTATTTGATGCTGTTTATGATACAAAATGAAAAAAACACTTTTTGGTGGATACGTTGTGTGTTTGAATGAATACTAAATACTAGAGAACACAAAATTACAGTAGGAGCAATTATATTTCTTTGTCAAACATTTAAACTTCTTATATCACAAAAGAATTTTGAAGATTTTTTGCGAACTATATAGAGAGTTCAGAAGTCAATCAGTATAAGCAAAGAATATTATAGTTAACACATTATAGTAGTAGAATTATCTTTGGTATAAGTCAATCACCAATTCCATTGGGATAATGAGGTTTAAAAACAGGATTAAAAAAAAGTCAATTTGAAAGGAAAATAAAAGGTATTTGTATTGCCTCCCTCGGCTGTTATAACCAGTTATAACTGTCTGAAGATGTCAGTTCATAACGTCAAATCACAATATATTGTATATATCTTTACCCATTCGAAAGCGAATATAAGCGAAGGACCAAGGGAATATTCATAATTTTGGGCATCTTGAACAGGATCAATGACTTTTGCACAAAAAAAATAATCGAAGAGTGGAAATACCAAAGGGGTTAAGTGCCAAAATTATTTTTTCGAGAAAAATGAGAAAAACACAGTAGAACTCAAACTAATACATTTTTAAAATATCTTTTAAAATATACACAACCAAACTTATATGGAATCACTCTTTATTTCTGACTAAATTTCTTGCAAGGATAAAAATAGGTATACAACTTTAAGATAAGGCTTTTTGTTGTAAATAAACATGAAAATAAAGAGTAAACGACTACTGCGATTTATTTTCTTTTGAATTTTGTGTTCAGTAGTAAAAATCACGATTGTCCGGTAATTTTCATTCAATCCAAAAAAATTAAAAAATACCTTATGTTGGATTAATAAATGTACAGAGGGTAAGAATTATTGCTCTCACCGAACAAGGAATGCTCCAGAGAGACGTAGCAGAGATAGTAGGCATTACCCAGGGTGTTGTATCGAAAACATATGCAAGATACTTGGAATTAGGAACACACAAGGATAGGCCCATACAAATTCGCCAAAGAGTCACAACGGAACAACAAGACCGCCTTGTGTGCTAAATTGCTAGAATAAATACCAATGTTTCTCATCCAGAGCTACAAAGACAACTTCTGGCAGCTACAAGTGTGAACATTTCAGTTGAAACTATAAGAAACTGTCTTCGTGCACGAGGGTTTTACAGTAGGAAAGAGTTACGGATCCTACAGTTATCTCGGCAAAATAAAATTGACCGGCTAAATTGATGCCTTCAACATCAAAACTGGACAACTGAGAATTGCATGCAAAATGTTCTTTTTTCGGATGAGAGCAGAATTGGCCTAAGATCAGATAGCCATCGAATTCGGGTTCTTAGAGCTCCAGGAAGACGAGCGAGACTTCAGGCTGCCAAATCTGTACCAAGATATAAAGGAGGAACTGTAATTTTCTGGGGAGGTATTATACTAGGAGCAAAAACTCCATTGTTACCACTTCAACAAATTTTAACGGATCGGAGATATGTTGATTTGGTGCTAGAACCAATCGTTAGTCTGTGGAGAGCTGCAATTGGGGATAATTTTAATTTCATGCGCGATAGTGCACCTCCTTATACCAGCAGATTGACTAGAGAACGTATTGAAATGGAAGGTGTCATAGTTTTGGACTGGCCTGCCTATTTACCAGATCTAAACCCTATCGAACACTTGTGGGACTAGCTCAAAAGACGGGTTAGAGCTCGTCGAAACAATTCAGGAAATCTCGCACAGCTTATTGATGCAGCATTAGCATAATGGGAAAACATACCCCAAGACAACGTGGATAATTTAACAAGAAGCATGCCAGCGCGGATAGAAGCTTGCATAAGGGCTAGAGGTGGCAACAAAGATATTAAAATTACCAATTTACTTTTGTTTAAGCTTTTGGCCATTAAAAATTTAAATCTTAATTTCTGTTTCAGAAACCAAAAAATACCATTTTGTTTATTTTGGGAACTGATTATTTTTTTTTTTTATTGCTATATGGATTATTTTTCATTAAAGGTCATTGGTAAGGTCTGAGTTTTATTCATAAACAGAAAATTTTCATACATCTCAAAAATTATGGGAAATAATAGGTGATTCCATATAAGTTTGGTTGTGTATAGATATAATATAGGTACATAAAAAATAAACGCTTTCGCTTAGCACTTGTAACTTTTGTTAGGACATGCATCATGGTATTTATTACGTTTCTAATGCAATAACTTACTATTGAAAAATTTGACACTTACCCTTTTTGGTATTTTCACTCTTCAATTATGAACTGTTGATTGACTTTCTAGGCAAATCTGTGACTGTCACGTTCGTTTTAGGTTCGAATGAAGGGCCTTATAGAGAAACTGCCCGCATCTTACAGCGAAAGGATATTTGAAAAACAACCATTGTACGCTAAAATTCGAAGCATCCTTCTTGAAGAACAGGGTGTTCCAGTGTGTTGGGAAGAGCTAAAGAAGAACCACGACGATCTATTGAATAAAGTAAATAAAGGAGAGATTGAGTTGAAATCACCAAAACAATTGTGAGTATTACAGCCTTGTTGAGGCCATATCATTAATTTAATACATATTTTTTTTTCATTTATTTTTCAAAGTGAAATTTATAACCTGAACATTATTGCACATATGATATTAATGAACTATTTTATCTTACTCTTAATAGTTTTTAATTTAATTTTATATACATTTTACTTTATAGGGTCTTATACAAAATTATACCTGCCGAGTACGATTTCTACCACGCCAATGAGAATGAAATTGGAGACAGGATACTTTTTTCCAAATCCAAAGATGATGAGTGGGATCATTATCATATATTAGTGCTTAGATAGTTAACTTAGCTCTAACAATTTAATTTAGCTCCCTACTCTTTGTACTCTCTGCATCCAGTAGCGTGTCGTGGATAAAGGGCGGAGGGGGCGAAGACCTAAGGCGCAATAATCAATAAAGGATCAAATAAATTACAAACTTTTTTTTTTTTTATAATAAGACTACATGAAAACGTTTATTTTTTAATTATAAATTTGTTTATTAAAAAAGTTAGTATACAAAACAGTTATTTCAAAGATAAAAGCGTCTTGTTTTAACCGATTTAAAAGAATCAATTATTTCGTCTATATTTAGATCCTGGGCTGTATCTGCTTCAATACTGAGAAGTGGTAAATAATTGGTTCTATCTTGTGTGCTGGTGCACCTCTGGTAATTATTAATTCTTCCTAATCTACTGAAAGATTGTTCTGCAGCAGCACTGTTGGTTGCTATAGTGTAAAAAATCCTCAGTAATGCACATAAAGATGGATATGAAGACTCTGGGCAATGGAAATTAAAAATGATAAATATTCGTCAGGTGCAAGTTTGTTATCATCAGCATTAATTTCTTCTAATAAACTGCAAAAATGTTTATATTCCTCAATTAAAGAAGGTTTAATATCCACTTGGTACAATATTTGTAGATCCATAAGACATTTTAAATTGTCATCATTGACATTCATATCCAATGAACAATTAAATTTTTGGCATATTAAGGAAGTCTTCAAACCGATTCTCTAGAGTACCAGCTAAAGTACCATAAAACACTGATATCTTGAAATTATCTTCAGAATTTTGATGTAGGTAATTATTTGGATTTTATCATGATTTTTTTCATTCTTCTTTTTTCATTTTTTGTGGAAAATTATGTTGACGTATTGCATTTATTTGCCAAAATAGTAACCTGTTTTTTTTTAAATTTTCAAAATATTTTTCACTTCCTAATGATTTGAGATCTTTAGTTACCGCAGAAATCATATGAGCAGCTGTACATAAGTTGATATTAACCTTTTGCAAGTGATTGGACAATATATTAATTTTATTCAGCACTTCATTATAATCGATTATATTTCGGTCGGTGATTCCCCGAATTTATTTACTTCGCGACTGCTTTCGTCTTCTTTTTTGGCGGCGCCGCGCCGGCGCAACGTTATGTCTAGCCATTGTATTTTTATTTATAGACAATGGTCTAGCGGTAGCGTAGTTTCAAACCCATATGAAACCCATATTCATTAGAGATTTAAATTATTAAATATAAGTAAACATTAATAAAAAACAAAAATAAAATGTGAGAAATATATATACGTCACTTTTTATCTTTAAGAGCTAAGGGTAGGTACGGTAGGGCACCGTTTGTTTTTGCGATAAATTTAGTTTTTCTATTTTTTTTGAAAGGGCGCCAGAGGCGCTAAGCGCCTAGGGGCGGAGGGGGCGTCCGCCCCCCCTGGCCCCCTATACGACACGCCACTGTCTGCATCCGCCTTAAAAAAAGTACCTATGTTAATAAATGAAAATATATTTTGACTAAAATAGATATTTTCCACAATTTTGAGTTGCTTACAGTCATTTAAAAGAATCTTGGTGCAGTGTTTTATTACTATAAAACCAAATGAGGTTGTAAAACGTCTTGATTTTTTTATATATCTACGAAATGAAAATAATTAAAAACATCAATAGTTTTTATTTTACTTATTATTATTGTTTGTTGTTACTCTTATTATTTAATTCTGTAAATAAAATATATTTCATCAAAATTTTCGACGAATCTATTTCTATTAACTGAATGATTTCATCCTGGATAAGCTCCTTATCATTGTGTACCTTTTGAAATATTTATTACACATGTAATTTTTGAACACTAATCATTTTGAAACAAAAGCATTTTGTTTTTAAATAGGTATAAAGTTTAATCTGTAATAGTTAAGAAATAAAACTTAAATGTCACTGAAATATTTAGTTAAAATAAAGATTCCGAAGAAAAATATATGTACAGGAAGAAATCATGTTACCCTCGGGGCTGCTAATAGAATATACCGGGTGCGTCTCAGAACTGGCTCACCCCTATAACTTTTTTTTATTTTTCAGTAAAAAACGAGATTTGGTATTTTAGTATATGTCATAAATTAGGATTGATTGACGTATTCAATTGTTTTCGGTCACTTTCTGTTTCACCGGTAATGACAACTTTTGATTTTTAAATGGCACCCTCTGTTTTATTTTACTTTATTTGATAGAAAATAACACCCTGAATAGAATGACATATGTCAACTTTGACATTTTCGCATACGGTTTATTTGAAATTATAACTTGCGGTTTGTAACGAAAATTTGACTCGCAATACCAAGTGTATGGTATCAAATTATTCGTAAAAAATACTTTTTAATTACGAATAATGAATTTATTCCCACAACTGAAGAAGCATACTTCTTCAGCTAATGGTAAACTGCTGATGGACACATGCCATCTAGTTCAAAAGGGCCCAGTCCAGGAAAGTTTTCTCGTTATAATTCGGCTTTAATATATTCTTTGATGATAATAATGTTATTTAATAATGAATTTATACCACCCAACCGAAGAATCATACTTCTTCAGTTAATGATAAACTGCTGATGGACACATGCCATCCAGTTCAAAAGCGACCAAGTCCAGGAAAGTTTTCTCGTTATAATTCGTTATTTTAATGTTTACGTTTTAGTGTATTGTTGCGGACCGGTGTGGACTCGACCTAACCCACAGAACACACTAAAGAAGAACGCTAACTCCCATGCATTTTTTAGTTTCAAAACGGTTTCAAATTTGTAAAGAAATCTGTAATCTGTATATTGAAGTGGCGCCATCTAGCCACCCAGGAAAGTAACAAATGTGGCGGCAAATTTAAAAAATGCAATTTATTTTTTAAGCTAGATGTATTTGACTTGTTCATAGTTAGAGCCAATCAGATTTCTACAAAATTTGTTCGTTAGCCAGCTAGGAGCCAATCAGATTTCTACAAAATAATGTGTAGTCATCTGATTGGTTCCAAGCTTGGCAAACAAGTCAAATGGTAAAAAACAAGGATTTATATATAAAGGTTAAACCAGGTTAAACTATTGTAAAGTGTTAAATGGTTTGCTTATATCATTTTATGTGCATAAAAACCTACAATAAATAATTTAATTTAATTTACAGAAAATTATACCATGAAACATTTTACAAACAAATAAAACAACAGATTAAAAAGTATAATATTTATTATAGTACCAGATTTAAGAACACATAACAAATATCGTTGGAATACAAGAGAAAGTGACGTCCATTAGAAACAATGTTTTATTTATGTGTATTTTTTACATATGGACTTGAACAATTGTGTAATATCATATTGTGAAGTTTATGTACAAAAATATGGAGTTGATCAATTTTTTTTGTAAAAATATATGGCGTTGTAAATATTACATTGTTAAAAAATAAAATTCACGAACATTTGGACTTGGTTAGGTTACCTCACCTCGCTTTCTCGGATTATTAAATAAAATTGTTAGATAAATCAAAAACCTTTAACTTAAACCTTACCTTTAATAGAGATCTTAAAAATCAAACACAAAACAAAGTTCAAAAAAATTCAAAAATACAAAATCACGATTTTAAAATGAAGATTGCAAAAAACACAGCCAAACAACCAGCAAACAGCGAAACGCACATCTCCGTTCAATTGCAAAACACAACTGAAGAAGAAGGAGGAAGCCGGAAACGGAAAACTGATTTGACATACAGAACAATGACAGAACATAATTAATAGGCCTATTTAGGCAACTATAAAAACAATTTTGTACGGAATTGTTAGGCAACTAGAAAAATTAAAATAAAAATACGCCATCTAGCGCCCCAGGAAATTACTATCCCAAAACCAGATCGTTCAAGGTCGTATATCTCAGTTGACTGGCCCTGACCCTAACCTAACTATATGACCCGCCGCCTCGGATGACCTTAACATCGCATTAAAGAATAGACACCGTAATGATTCATTAGAAGATTCGAGAAGAAACGAGTTCCACTGGAATGGAGTAGTACATACGAGAACAATCGAAACCTTCTCTATGCACCTAACGATCTATGGCCTATTCTAGAGATGTTTAGCTGTCGGTATAAAAGCCGGCGGCTGTGGCCTAGAGAGGGCAGTTATAAATAGACGAGTGCAGTTGACGCGCTAAAATTCAAAATAAATTCTTAGTTATAAATCGTTTGTAAATAGATCTATAAGTATTTTATCGTTATTGTTTTTGTTAATTAGTGTTAAATAAATAGTGTTTAAATAAATTGTGACTTTCTATCCACACGGAACCGACGAATAACGTAACAGTATATTTATGTATTAAATGAAGGTCTTAATAATATTGTAATTGTATATTAAATGAAAGTAAAATTAACAAAACATGATAACTATAATTAGATAATAGACAAGGACAACCATATGTCTGAATGACATCTGTCTAACAGGTCGTTGCTACAGGCACGTAAGACGGAACATTATACAGTCCATATTCAAACACCAAATATGCTAATGAGCCACCCTCGTTCCATTTGAAAAAATTGAGATATTATTTAAAATACGATTTGAGCATTTTTTAACTGGCCAGGATAAGACATTAAAAACATTAGACTTTTTTTTCCAATGCTCCTTGAATAAGAATTAGTGTTTTTAACATAGCCATGGCACTCTACTTGATTGAATTTTAAAATACGATTTTTTATTAAGCGAGAATGTCAAAAGTTGACATATGATATGTCATTCTATTGAGAATGTCATTTTCTATCGAATAAAGTAAAAAAATACCGAGGGTGTCATTTAAAGATCAAAAGTTGCAGTCATTTCCGGCGAAACAGGAATTGACCAGAAACAATTGAATACGTCAATCAATCCTAATTTATGTCATATACTAATATACCATATCTCGTTTTTTTGTCTGAAAAAATAAAAAAGTTATAGGGGGTGAGCCACTTTTGGGACGCACCCGGTATAGTCTAGCTAGGACAATCATTCTATTATACAATAGGGAGCGTGTTGGTGGAAGTTAGAGTAATTAAGACTTAGAAGAACATTGGATCACTTCCATATTTGAGCTAATCCACTCATCGAAAAATTTAATAGATATGATCTCCCCCAAACAAAAAATCATAAAAATGTCTTTGCTGAAATGCATCATTATCTTTTTTCCGACTTAATAACTGAAATGAACAAGTCAGTGCGGGTGCCAGATATCACAAGCATTATTGTCATACACAATTTTATAAGTCATGTTTCACAGTCCCTGGACCATCAAGGGGCATATAGGCGACGTCCTTTGGATGCTGATATTTCAGACCAAATGATGAAGCCAGTCCATTATATCCGGGAAAATGGACAAGAACAATATACCCTGAATGAGTAGCAAATTATTGCAGATAATTTAGAATTTTTATCATTGATTTCCAACTCCTCATTGATTTTTGTTACTTACAAAAAGTTAATATAACTTTGCTAAAGTTTATAAAACTTACAAAGTTATTATGCAATTTTCTTTTGTTTACGACACTTTCCGGAAATCCCAAAAAAGACATTAATATTATAATAATTAAACAAATACTTTAAACTTTCTTAAGAGAGTTGCTTAAAGAGACTCTAAGAACAACTATTAAAAAATCTTGAGAATAAGCTATTATTAGTGAAATATGAATAAGTTTGTAAAAATCTTAAAATTTTTGGACCAAGGAATGGTTGCCCGTTTTTTTATTATCTCAAAATATGACAAAGGAATTCAAACAAGTTCCAAAATGTGATAGCTGTTAAAGTTATGAAACAATTTGTCCTATCAATTATTATTTAAGAAAGGGTGATTTTCACAAATCTAAAATTTGTCAGCATTCATGGGACACAGTTCGGAGACGAAAGAACCCCTGCAGGGCCAGTCCTCAAAAAAGAAAGCCACCTAAGGATTCTCATGTCCGAAGTATCCCGGGCAATCGCCGAAATCAAAAATAACAAGGCACCGGGCGAAGACTCTACTGTAGCAGAGCAATTCAAGAACCTTAGCGAAGAAGCAATGGAAAAACTTACCCACCTGATGAACGCCATCTACGAAAGCGGTATCCTACCCCAGGACTGGCCGACTTCTACGTTCGTACCTCTTCCAAAGAAAAATAAAGCAAGGAAGTGCGAGGACCACAGGGTCATCTGCCTTATGAGCCATGCTGCTAAGAGAATGATGAGGATCATTTGTAATCGGATACGCTCCAAATGCGACAACAACCTAAGTCGATCGCAGTATGGCTTCAGAAGAGGAACAGGAACAAGAGAGGCCATCCTCTGCTTCGTAGACTACAAGAAAGCTTTCGACCGCATACAACATGAAAAAGTAATAGACATCCTCCAGGAAATCGGAGTAGATAACCATCACATCATTGTAATTCGTAATATATACTGGAACCATAAGGGATGCGTCCGAACATCAACTGGAAACACTTCTTACGTAGATATCCAAAGAGGGGTACGTCAAGGCTGCCTCCTCTCCCCATTGTTATTTAATGTGTACTCGGAGTACATAATCAAACAATCGTTGGAAGATCGAGCTGAAGGAGCTAAACTAAATGAAATAGTAACTAACAACCTCCGTTACGCAGATGACACTATAGTGATCGGACAGTCTAAAGAACAGCTACAGACTCTGATGAACATCCTAACAGAGCACAGTAAAAGAATGGATTTGAAGGTAAACGCATCTAAGACCAAAACTATGGCGTTTTCTCGGGCCTCTCAAGATCACCCTCAATTGGACATTGTTATTAATAACACCACTTTACGTAATGTACAAAAGTACTGTTACCTGGGTAGGGAAATAAACAGTCAGCTCGACCACTCTATAGAGATTAAAAGGAGAATAGAAATCGCTCGTGCAGGATTCGTTAAGATGCGAAGCGTACTCTGCAACCCGTCTGCAACAAAGTTTGTCCATAGGGGTTAGGTTGAGAACACTCAAGTGCTACGTTTGGCCTTTGTTGCTATACGGGTGCGAAACTTGGACCCTAAAACTGGAGGACCTCAGGAAGGTGGAGGCATTCGAAATGTGGCTTTATAGGCGAATGCTACGTATAAGCTGGACCACTAGAACAACAAATGTGGAAGTACTGACCAGAATGAACACCCGTACCCACTTAGTCAACACAATAAAAATAAGGAAAACCGCTTACCTCGGGCATATAATGAGATACGAAGAATACGAACAGTTTTAACTAATACTTCAACTGTTTTTGGCCACTTCTTGTTTCACCGGAAATAACTAATACTTTTGATTTTTAAATGGCACCTCGGTATATTTCTACTTTATTCGATAGAAAATGACATTCAGAGTAGAATGACATATCATATGTCGATTTTTGACATTTTTGCTCAACAAATATATTTTATAGTTTAAATTTCAATCTAGAGTACCATGACTCAATACAAAAACACTCATTTTTAAACAAGGGGCCTTGTAAAAATAGATTTGATCGTCTAATGTTTTTCGTGTCCTGTACTGGTTGCGAATTTTTTCAAATGGAACAAGGGTGGCGGCTCATTAGCATATTTGGAAAAAAGAATATACCATAATTTTACGAATAATTTGGTACCACACACTTGGTATTACGAGTCAAATTGTCTTTATGAACCGCATGTTACAATTTCAAATAAACCATATGCGAAAATATAAAAAATTAACATATGTCATAAAATAGAAATATACCGAGGGTGCGATTTAAAAATCAAAAGTTGTAGTAATTTCCGATGAAACAGTGTGACCAAAAACAATAGAATACATCAATTAATCCTAATTTATGTCGTATAGTAACATACCAAATCTCGTTTTTTCCTCTGAAAAAATAAACAAGTTGTAGGGGTGACCAACTTTTAAGAAGCACCGGGTATATCGAGTTATAAGAAATAGAATTCCAACTTCGGCAGTCTCGTTCTGGTATAAGTGATCTTTGAAAACATTAGTATTTAGTTGCAAGCAGTTGCGTTATTTTTCTATAAGAATTTAAGAAACTTTTCTTTTCTTTTTCACAATCAATTATTTCGTGCAGAATCAGTAGGTATATCATCGGATACAGTTTTGTCGGCTTCAAAATGAGGTTCAGCTACTGTTTGAGATACATTCCTTTATCTTGCTCAAATAAGAAAATTCTATGATTCTACTACCATTTTCCGTGTATTACTACATATTCAATCCGGAACAATCAACACCCCCACCAAATGATTGATATAACTTTTCCCATTACTGTTAATAAATTAATTTAATTAATGAGGCAAACTTATAAGCCTTTTTTATAATAAGAATATAAGGATCCTCTTCAGCTTCTTGCGAATTTTTGCCTCATATAATTTTAGGGCATATCAGCCATTAATAACAAATAATAGGCGTGGGTAGTAGAAAAAGTGCGATTTTGAGCAGTCAGTCTAAAATTGTCAATTTTGCTGGCTCTTGACCCAAACCAATTTGTTTAGACAAAAATTATGACAACAAGAATTATAGCAAGAAGGGTTATTTACAAAAAGTTGATAGGCTTTTTAGTAACCTATAATTAAAAGTATTTTTTTATTTTATTTTGTTTAAGAATTCGCAAATCCCAGTTTCGAATAGAGCACCCAAAAAACATCTAAAATAGAAGAAATCAAAATTCTCCCAAACCTTTCGTGCTAAAGATTTTTTGAGCATAGTTTCAGTAGACTATAATAGGAAAGGTCTAGGATATACCTAGTAGTGTTTATAATGTTTAGTCAGATATTTTCCGTATGTTGTGTGATAACTGCTGATATTTTAACGTGAAAATTGATAGTATCGATTAATTATTGATCTGGTTATTCGTTACTATTTGTTTAGATTACTGTTTTTAAATGTTTTAGTTGCCGTCGTGGCGCCCCTTGCACCCGGCGCCCCGGGCGGTCGCTCGGGTCGCCCGGCCCTTCCGCCGGCCCTGGAAGTGACTACAACTTTTGATTTTTAAATGGCACCATCGGTATTTTTTTACTTTATTCAGTAGAATATGAAATTCTGAATAGAATGACACATTATATGTCAATTTTTGACATTCTCGCTTATAAAAAAATTGAATTTTAAATTTCAATCTAGAGTGCCATGTCTATGTCAAAAACACTAATTCTTAATCAAGGAGCCTTGGAAAAATAGATTTGATCGTCTAATGTTTTTAGTGTCTTGTCCTGGTCGGTTAAAAGATTCCCAAATCGTATTTTTAATCATATCTCATTTTTTTCAAATAGAGCAAGGGTGGCTCATTAGCATGTTTGGAAAAAGAATTTTTTTACGATTCGTTTGATATCACACACATAGTATTTCGAGTCAAATTTTCGTTATGAACCGCATGTTATAATTTCAAATAAACCATATGCGAAATGTCAAAAGTTGTGAGTCATATGATGTGTCATTCTATTCAGAGTGTTATTTTAATACTGATGGTGCCGTTTAAAAATAAAAATTTGCAGCCATTTCCGGTGAAACAGGAAGTGACCGAAAACAATGGAATACGTCAATCAATCATAATTTATATCAAATATACTAACATATTATACTCTGTTTTTTTTCTCAGGTAAGATTTCGACAGACGATGACAGAAAAAAAGGAAATGACTTCCATACCAATCCATTTATTTCACTAAAAAAAGTTTCTAATATTTTCGTTAACTATGGATGGATTTATAAGTAAATACGTCATGTGCCGTCTCTTGTTGTTTTTAATCAGTTTTATTGGTTTATTTCAAAAACGACAGATCATATTTCAGTAATATTGGTTTGATTGGCAACATGGCAACGATGAACGACAAACGGACTCCGATGCGCATGAACTCTACTTAAGATTTTTGAGAGTTGTCAAACTCTTGCCAAATTATAGGTTATAATTTTGTGTTATATGTCAAATAGAAATGATAAATATTGTGCATTTTGGACTGTGTTGTTACTTATGTTTCGTGTTTTTTAAAATTATGTGGAGGAAAACTCGAGGGGAAATTAAGTGTTGACCCAGACCATAGTTTACAGTTAATATTCGGTGCCCAGAGACCGCCAGAAACACATTTTGCCAGAGAGTTGTATTAGCCATAAATAAAGTTGTATACCATCTCGTATATGGTACCATAAACTGGATTATCTGTAAAATAACATCACACGATAGGTAAATAATACATTTTAGTACTAGCAGAAAAAAATTAAGATTAAAGTTAATTAACCAAGATTAGATTTTTTCAGTTTTATACTTTGAATAAGAAGACTAAGGAAGGAGCATAATGCTATCCATGTATTCATGCATGGTGGGCGGAAAAAGCACCATAAAAGCACTCTAGGGTGGGGATCCTTGACAGTTCTGTTTGACGATTCATTTGACACATTTGAATTTGATTTGAAATTTTGTGGATTTGTCAGTCTTTATGGAGCTTATTTTATGTTATTTATTATTTATTCTACTACTGATAGTTGTATAATGGTAGTATATCTAGATGGAAATTGTGGCAGAACTTAAATTAACAGTGACACTATCGCGATTTATCGAAAAAGATTCTAAAATAGTTGGTTGTGTAGCGTGCGGTAGATCTCGGCAAAAATTGAGTGAAATAATGGAACAACTTTTCGCTAGTAAGTGACTATATAATATACATACGTGTAGTAAACCGATCATTTATGAAATTCACTTAAATTAACTAAATTATATATTTTTCTTGCATTTTAGCTTTTATTTATTACTTGTCAAAGATTAGATGTCAAAGAATTTAGATACGTTAATTTGACTTACCTGCTTCAGTAGCGTATCGGATGTTTGTATTAATAAATACTTATTATAACTTATCTATTTTTATTAGAATTATATATTTTTATAACAATTTTAATAACTACCAACATTTATTCACAACGTAAAATAAAACAACATATTATTGAATCTACCTCACGTCTACCCTACATCATAGTTTTACATTTTTTAAATAAAATTAGAACGACACTGATAAACCGGAATTAAAGTCGGTCATATTTGAGGCCCATCGCGGTGTACCTAAGATTTTTGATATGCTCCTTCCTTAGTCTTCTTATTCAAAGGTTTTATACAGTTATTTTTCACAATATTTTGAAGTAATCACTTGTCACTCAAAATTTAAATATTATATTAATTATGCGTTCCAATTGTACCAACTTATTTCTTTGTAAAATAAAATAAACTATTTTGAAATTAAAATGACAGACACATCTATCACTGTCAAGGATTTTGTTGTTGGACAGACTATACCAAATCTCGTTTTTTTAACTGAAAAAATAAAAAACGTATAGGGGGTGAGCCACTTTTAAGACGCACCCGGTATATTTTTTTTGTAAATTATGCATTTCTGCAGAAATTTTTTGTGACTTTTTGAAAAGCTAAAAATAAATAAACAAATAATATTTCTTACATAACTTCAACTAAGGCTGAACTTCAACTGAACGAAAGTTCAGCCTTTTTTTAAATTTAGATACAGTACCCATTACTGTATCTAAATTTAAAAAAAACGGACGGAAGTTATTAATAAATTTTTAATCTCATCAAAAAAATTGTTTTCTTTCACCTGTACTTATTTGTCATCACTCCCGATTCGGGAAATATGTGTGTCATTGAAACCTAGATACCGCGTTATCTCACTGATAACTATTTGCTTATCGGATCCTAACGAACAACCTGCCACAGTCTTACACACACGCCTAGGCGCAAGGTGATGCTTTTTCGATTTCATAAACGATAACCATTGTTCCAAAATGAAGCCTAAATGGGTCCTGGTGGCCCTGGTGCTTTGCCTTTGTACTATAAGTTTCGGTCAAGATGTTAATCCGGACGCTGAAGCGGTGCCCGGAGTTGAAAGTGACGGAAACACGGATCAGGATGGCCAACCTGTGCCAGCCGAAGAACAACCGGAAGAGGGAGCTAATGGGGATGTACCATCAACGGCTTACGGTAGGTCTTAATAAAAAAACTTATTAATCTATAAATTTTTGGGATAATATTAGATACTAAGGGTGTGGTCGTATACCCTATTCCTCGAAAGTTCTATTAAAAACTCATTACTTTCAGCGTTACCTTTATTTAAAGTGTCTAAATACATTTAATTTATCTGATTTTTTACTTATTTTCTCCTTGATATAATAGCTTATATTTTCGAAGGAATCATTACAAAGATGGCTGCTTTAATCGTTTTTGTTCACGAAAATAGGCGTTATCATTTGATAACGCTAAGTCTAAGTACATATTATTATTGTTTATTTTCATATCAATCGATAATTTCCACAAAGTGTCTAAACTGACGCACAATGTTAATCAAGCTTTATTTAGATTGACGTGTAGTTTCGAGGAAAGAAAATACTTTATACTTTAATCATACTGTATCGGAAAATTATATTTATCACTCTGAGCGCGCATTTTACTAAGTATGTTGTTAGCATTATCAGCAGATAATTAATTAAGCTTAATTTATGTGTATTATAGTTTCTAGCGATGCATGGATTTCAATCGTAAACCATACTACATCAGAAATCTTTTTTTATCAATCTGAGCGCAGGTTTGTTTATTTTAATCCTTTGGTTACTTTTTTACCACTTTGGAAACCAAAGCTGGAAACACACATTTTGTTAATTATGTCATTAGTATTCTCAGCAGATAATTAAACTTATTTTAGTGCGTTATATAGTTTCTAAACATCTTCTACATCAGAAAACTTTTTATCACTCTGGAAGCATGTTTTGTTAATTGTGTTGGTATTATCAGCAGATAAATAAGCTTAGTTTAAACTGTTCTATGTTTTCTACAGAAGCATGTCGTTGATCATGTTATATCAGAAATTTTTTTACCACTCTGGATGCACGTTTTGTTAATTATGTTGTTAGCATTATCAGCAGATGATTAAGCTTAGTTTAAAGTATTCTGTGATTTCTACACAAGCATGTATTTCAATCGTTAAATCATATCAGATTTTTTTTCACTCTGGAAGCATGTTTTATTATTTTTGCTCTTCCTTCCTATTACTCTATAAGAGTATGGTGGCATTATGATATCGCATTTATTGTGTTTCTCCATGTTGTTCTCTCTTGCGCAGCAGTACTTGCCTCGTGCAGACTATGACCTACTTCTTCTTATCACGCCCTCTCCTGCCGAAGGTTGGCGATCCAAATGGTAATTGTGGCTCTGGAAACTGCAGCCCGGAAGATTTCCGCAGACGATCGTTCAAACCATCTCCTCAAATCTTTTAGCCATGAGTTCTGGCGTCTTCTTACTGATCTTTTCCCTTGCACTTTGCCTCTATTATGAGGCGCAGTATTTCGTATCTACCACCTCTCATCACATGACCCAGGTATTGCATTTTTCTTTCCTTGATGGTGTTCAGTATCTCTTTTTGTTTCTGCATGCGCTGGAGTACTTCATTGTTGGTGATCCTTTGTACCCATGAGATTCGCAGCATCCGTCTGTATATATACATTTCGAGGCTTCTATTCTCTTCTCGGTGTCGTCCAAGTGTGTCCGGCTTCTCACATCGCAAGACGCTTACAGAAGACGTAGCATCTAATTCAGGTTTGAGATCCGCACTGAGGTATGACCTACTATCGTCTTCATTTCGTTCACCCAACGCGCAACGGTTTGGAGATCTACCTCTAGGACACGTCCCGTTTCACTTTTCCCTCCACAATTAATTAGTTTTTCTAGGCCATTGGTGTTTCTGGATATGTGACCGAAGTATCTTAAATATGATTGATTTATTGATATCGACAGTCTAGATTCGATATTCAGTTATTCGAGAATTGAAATTTCTGTGAGGGTCTGTGAAAATGTCCAGGTCTCTGAGGCATAACTGGCAATGGGGAAAATTAGGGCTCTTATTAGTCTGAGTCTGTTGCTAATTGATATGGAGAATATTTCCTTATTTTATTGGAGTTGATGATGGAATTGGCTATACATTCTTCTGCAAATCATCCTCCTTTGATATCAAAGGAGCCGAGGTATATACAATTAATGCCCAGAAATAGTGCAATATTTTAAGGGGTGGTCAAGGGCGTAGATAAAGGGGGGTACTGGGGGACAGTACCCCCCCCTGACGCTTGACGAGATACGAGAATTGAAATAGTCATTGACTATGAAAGGATTTTTTTTAATTAATATCCGACATATAAGAACACTTTGTATGCTTTTAATTATGTTGATTTATCGTTTATAATATGTTCGACCTAATTAAAAGCACACAAAGTATTCTTATTGGCCAGGACAGATTAGTGGGGTTAACTCTAATCAATATCCATAAAGATATTGAAATAAATGTTGATGCTGTTATTGATAGGTTTTCCAAACAGCGTACTAGAAAACTTGATTTTGTTTTGTAGTTTTATTTATAGTTCTTAGAGTTTTTTTTGATAGTTTAGATTTTTTTATTTATAGTTTATAGAAAATTAACTAATAAACGTCGTTGTTTTTTTGTTTATATTTTTTACAAATTTATACCTTATTTTATTGAGTTTGGTGATGGAATTGTGTGCTATACACATTCTTCTCCTGATCACATCCTCCCTTGATATCAAGGAGCCGAGGTATATACAGTGTGTCCCAGAAATAAGTGCAAATATTTTAAGGGGTGGTAGATCTCGATAAAAGAAACATATTTTCTCTTTATCGTTTTTCAAATAAGTCCAAAATAACGGAGTTATTTTGCTTTGAAAATTTCCAAAAAAAAATAATTTTTTGCTAAAATTTTGAGAACCTACTGAATCTTTTCTGGATTTTCTTTCTTGTAAATTTAATCTAATACCTATGTTGCCATATTATCAAGAAATTATGTTTTTTAACTAAAAACTAAAAAGATTCGAAACATTTTTTCAAAAAATTTCGAATTTTCAATATTTTTTTTTCGCGAAAAAAACCTCATAGGCGTGTTTCTGGGGTTGAACTATACTACCAGTTAAAATACTTGCACTTATTTTTAGGATTGATCTACAATTGTGGGTTTTCAATCGATAATCATTAATTTTGTTTTTCTTTTATTGACCACCTCTAATTTGGTGGTAATATGCACAAATTAGAGGTGCTAATTTGTGCATAATGGATTATAGTTCATTAGCGCCTATAGTGATACCACCGTTGTAGTCTTCCATAACTTCCCTCATTATAGATTCGCCACATATATTGAAGAGTAAGGGAGATAAAATGCATTCCTGCCGCCCTCCCGCCTTCAAGTTAAATGCATCTGAAATAGTGTTGTTTACTCTTACTTTTCCTCTGCTGTTCTCGTACAATCTCGGATCATTTTGGTGGATAAAGTGCTGGATAAGGTGTTGAGGGACTCCGTGTTTTCTAATACAGATCAAAGTTTGCTCCACTTAATACAATCAAATGCTTTGCTGTAGTCCACGAAACACAGATGAGTCGGTTGAACTCATACGCTTTCTCGATATTATCGAGATTAACTTTAATTTAAAGTGTTTTGTGTTTTTTAGAGAAGCATGTATTTCAATCGTTGTCTTTTTTTATCACTCTGGATGCACGTTTTGTCCACTTTATTGTTAGCATTATCAGTAGATGTATTTCAATCATTAATCATATTACATCAGAATACTCTATTTTCCACTCTGGAAGAACGTTTGGTTAGTTATATGTTGTTAGCATTATCATTGTATTGTAAAGTTTTGTTTAGAGTGGTATCTTGTTCACCGTTTCTATAATAGAGCGCATTTTATACTTAAATCACACTATCCCACGTTTGGTTATGTTAATCACTCGGTTAATCATCAGCAGATGATTAAAACTATTAAGATTATCAATTGACGGTGTTCTGAAAGTTGCCCTCAAAATTTTTACACAAAATATCGTATATAATAATTAACTTCATACTATTTTAAAATCGCAACTATACTGAATTACACGTAATTCTATACTGAAAACACGTAAATGTTGTTTATTTTAATTTAGTATTTGTATGGTATCTAAGATAAATGATTTGTTTTGATCATCTAATAATAATGCTTTATAGTTACATAGATGTGTGTCCAGAGTGTAAAAGTGTACTCTAGTTAAAGTATACAGGGTTGTTCACCACATACGACACGGAGTATTGTAGCTAAACAATTAGATTTTTACAAATTGTAAGTTTTGGTTTCGTTGAAGGATTATTAGAGCTACAATTTAAAAATATTTTTACAAGATACAGAGTGTCCCAAATAAGTAGAAAATATTATAGTTCTATAAAGAAACTGAAGTAATGAAAAAATATTACCTGTTTAGCGACCTTTTCGTGAGTAATAAAGATAACTAAAGATAACAAATTTATTACCTTGCGATGTGTTATATTTTACAAGGTGCGGCATCATAATATATCTATCAGGGAAAGTAGATAGTTATTAAAATTCGTTTTAGCACTTGTTTTTATCTTTTCTTTGGAATGTATACTTGATCAATTTAAAAAATCTTTTTTTTAAAGTAACATATTAACCCGCAAAATTAAACATTCTTTAAAATTAGGTCATAAGTGCCGAAAATATAGATGATATTTTGTTGCCCTTAAATTTTGGAAAAATATTCAGTGATTACGATTTATTAAAAAATACAATTTAATTTTTTTCCAAAAATCAATAATGTCCGTAAAGCTTCATTCAGAACCCCGAAATTAGTGGAATAAATTAGTGGTTTCAATTACACTTTATACTTTTTAGTTTAGGATCATTCACAATGCTTAAAAACAAAATTAAAACTACTAGTTCACTCATTGGGGTTTTTGCTTGAAAAAATTCCGGAAGTTTTGCAACTTTGCAGGTTTATAGGTTTTGGGGTCCCTAACTAAAATCCATAAATGCACATTTCAGACTTGCCGCCGGCGCCGCCATCTTGCCAAGATGGCGCCCAAAATCGGTATTTTGTGAATATATCGAAAACTATGTGTTTTCGCGAAAATTTGAGAAGATCAAAATTAAAGAGAATAAAATTTCCTATAAAAAAGGGTTTATGAAAATTTTCGCTAAAGTCAACCGTTTAGGCACAAAATCCCTGAAATTTTACAATTTTGCGGAAAATATGATATGTATAGTCGATTTTCCGAAATCAAATGTCGATTAGGGTTCACTAAAACTAGTTTTAGTTTAGTTTCTTCAATTTTGTCATGAAACAGTGGCGTATCATTAATTCGCTCATTAATTTATGAATAATTTGTTTCCACACCACCCAAGAGATAAAGTACATGGCGCGTTTATTTTAACGTGGTCTCCCCGGACGCGTACTCCACTAGGTAAATTAAAAAACTTTAACCACAAGCCCGACGGATCTGGCTCATTGATGTCAAAGTCGATCGTGTCTGCTGTGCTGGGCTCATCAGGGTGGTCTCTCAATAGGTCCAACTCTTCATCTTCAGCCGCCAGAGGGATATTTACAGGCAAGTCCAACCCCTCTTCATCGGATTCGTCGAGTGACACTTCAGTGACGTTGTCATAGGATTTCCCATTGTAGTGTACACAAATCATTGAACATTTTAATCCTGCTTTTCTGCGTCCGCAGGCATTTGTGGCTTTACCACAGTTGTTGGTTTTGCATTTACAGGATAAAAATGCGTCTAAGGATTTTGGAGCTGGATCTTTCAACGTTGTGATTGGAGTAATGCCTGTTTTTGTTTTCTTCCAACCCCATTCTTCGGCATCTTTGGTACAACCAGACCAATGCTGAACCTGGTGGTAAGTTCGCAATGAATGCTGTCCAGCATGCACGACAATTAATTATTTATAAATTAATGAGCAAATTAATAATACGCCATTGTTTTATGACAAAATTGAAGAAACTAAACTAAAACTAGTTTTAGTGAACACTGAACACTAATCGACATTTGATTTCGGAAAATCGACTATAGTTAGTATATCATACTTTACGCAAAATTGTAAAATGTACCACTTTTCTTCCATAAAATGGATTAAGTGGTTAAAAAATAAAATTCTTATATTTCTTTATATCATGAAACGCAATATCGCAAATAACACAATAATAATAATTATTTACACTGCAGAAACCAGAAGTAAGAAAACACTGTAAAAGAACAGAATTTGTATAAAATGTATTAAAAATATAAGTAACTTGTATAACAACATACTAAAATAGCAAACACTGGTTTATCGCCACGATTTGGTGGACCTCGTTTAGTTATTTTTCTCCTCTTTTCCCTCCAATCAGTTGGTTTGTTAACATACTCATTCAACGAGCACCCTTAAATTTTACATGAAACTGATTATTGAATATTAAACATATCTGTATATTGATCCATCAATAACTTTTGGTTGTATCCATAGAGAAAACCTAATATTTAGCTTATAAAACAATAAAACAATCAACTTTTGATTTATAACTACAATTTCTCTTGACGGAAGATAATCAAAGGCTAAAATGACATTTCTCGCAAATTTTGAAGTATAATTAGTGGAAAAGATAAAAGTTTGAAAACTTTTTCTACCAATTGAAAATGTCTACCACTAATTTTGATGTTCTGAATGCTTACATTGAAATTAAAGGAACAAACTTCTACGCTAATTGAAACCACTAATTTATTCCACTAATCGCGAGGTTCTGAATGAAGCTTAATAACTCAAAATTGACGTCTTTGCGGACATCAAAATAATGATTAATTATTAATAAAAGATTCTTAGAAATAATTTTTATGAGAATATTTAACTAACTTTTAATATCATTTTAATATTTTTATGTAAATTTTTGTTATTTTTTTTGTAGTCTCAAGATAGAGGTCTAGTTTTGAATTGTTAAGAGAACTAGCACAAATCTTACTAATATATTTGTGCTAGTTCTCTTTTATTTCTCAGGATATCTCGATAACATGTACTTTATGTTACACACATCTATCTGAACCCAAATATCTCAGGAGATTTTTATTTTAGCATAAATAAATAATTAAATGAAATGAAAGATCAATATTTACAATGCTAATAATGCGGAAACTTTAAGTAGATTATCCCACTACACACTAAATATGTTGTGCAACATGCTTATGAGGTTATACCGGGTGGTTAGCAATTGGAAACATAAGAAATCTTCCCTGTTTATTTTACAGCGAAGTTATAAAAGGTTTTTTAAATGTCTGCGTATGCTGAAAACACAAGGTAAATTTGAATAATTTTGGACAAGTCGTTTTTTAGTAATTTAAGAAAAACTGCATCTTTTTTTAAATTAAAACTGAACAGGTAACAATGCCAAACCAGGCAAATGCCAACGTACCTTAAGTTGTCATCCTATAGTTTTGTCAATGGCAAATTGTATTTTCTAAACGTTTGCCTCATTCGGACAAGTTTTAAATTACAAAAATATTTTTCGGGGACACTAAGCGTAGATACTATCTATAGCATAGTAATGTAGACATTAAAACAAATTACATTTGACAACGATCAAGTCATAGGTTGCAAAAAAAATTCCTAAGTATGGCTTAGGTATTAAATTACTAGATACACTATAAGTAGATCTGTAGCTAATGCATTTTCTGACCAAAATTCTTGTTTGACGTCTAGTTTTTTTCGAAATAAACTTTCTGTCCATTCTATTGCCAAAATTTTGGCAGTTTGAAGTACGAGCTGTCGCCATTTTGAATCAAATAGCAGATGCTTTTCGATATTCTCGGAATATGTTTTCAAGTCAGTTGAATTCCTGTAACATACAAAAAAAAAATAAAACATAATATGTAATATGAATATTGATTCGTTTTCAATAGCGAATCGACATTAGAGCATCTTAATACTGCAAAATTTAGTCAGGCTCTTTTCCAATTTTAGTGAGTCTTTCTTTTTGTGTTTTATAAGGATTTTACACTCCTGATAGAATGTAGAATGAGCGGAGACGAGAATGCAATGGGTTGCCCCCTGGTGCCCCAAAGTTGAGACTAGTAGAGGCTAGTCTTCTATCTAGCCAAGCATCCCTTTGATCTGGGGAGCAATCCCCAGAAACCTGGAAGGGTAGTGGACTTGAGAACTTCACGAGAAGAGCCTCAAGGGAAGACTGGCAGGTTTCAAAAAGGGTGATTGACCAATCAAAGTTAAAATGGGCTATAAGCTCATTTGAGCCATACAAATCACCGGGACCGGACGGTATTTGTCCAATAATGCTCCAGAAAGGACCAGACCTACTGACGAGCAAACTTTGTACACTACTAAGAGCTAGTCTGGCCTTAGGATATATACCGAGAATTTGGAGGTTGACCAGGAGTAGCTTTTATACCCAAGAATGGGCGTCTGGACTATTCTACGGCAAGGCTTTTAGGCCCATCAGTCTTATGTCGTTCGTACTAAAGGCTCTTGAGAAACTAATGGACAGGTATGTTAGGGATTGAAATAATGGGAAAAAAGACCATTTCACCAAGACCAGCATGCCTATACAGCAGGACGATCAACCCGAATCGGCACTCTATCAGCTAGTAAGCAAAGTGGAGTCGACGTTCGAAACAAGAGAAGTGCTTTTTAGGGGCATTCCTCGACATAGAAGGGGCGTTTGATAACACCTCATTTCAGTCACTGACGAGAGAGGCTACAAGGAACCTCGGATTAGGAGACCTGCTGTAGGTGGATAGACTGCATGCTCAAAAGTCGAGTGGCATATACCACCTCCTAAATGAGACTGTTGCAGTCCGGGTGGCGGGAGGATGCCCGCAGGGGAGTTCTCTCCCCTCTGCTGTGGAGATCTCGTTATGGACGGACTGCTTAATAGTCTCAACAGGGCTGGTTTCAACACTCTGGGATATGCAGACGATTTGGTCATTGTTAGTCAGAGGTAAGTTTAACACAACAGTAAGGGAGCGAATGCAAAGGGCCTTGAAGATTGTGGAATTATGGGTGACACGGGAGGGACTAAATATTAGTCCTACAAAGACCGTAATAATCCCCTTCACCAAGCGCAGAATACTTGAGGGACTAGGCCCTCTAAGACACTGCGGTGATGAGATTCCTCTCTCGGGGGAGGTCAAGTATCTAGGAATCACGCTTGATACCAAACTGACCTGGAACCGACATTTGGAAAATGTCACAAGGAGTGCGGTGACTACATAGTGATCCAGGCGGAGGCAAGAATGGGACTCTATCGACAACAAAGTGTCTTGTCTCTGGAAAATAGGACAGAAACAGGACACACAAAGATGGGAAATCCTATCGGGGGACCTCTACTCCAAATGAGATCGGACCAGATGACCCCTCTTTATCACTACCACAAACCATTCGAGGTGAACAAAATGGATCGAGGAATGTGGACAGATATAACATTCCTTCAGGATGGACTAACCTGGTATACAGACGGGTCAAAGACCGCTGAAGGAACAGGAGCTGGAGTATTTCGGGAAAGACCAAGGGTAAGTTTATCGTTTTCCTTGGGTAAAGACTCAACCGTATTCCAGACAGAAATCTTCGCCATTCTACGATGTGCGAAAGAAAACAATAGAAGAGCTTATTCAGATAAGCTCATCAATATATGCTCAAACAGACAGGCGGCACTTGGGGCGCTTATGAGCCCAAAGGTATCGTCGAGACTCGTCTGGGAATGCCTAGGTGAACTGGAAGCTATGGCTCGACGGAACAGAATTAAATTATTCTAGGTGCCGGGCCACAGCGGCATCCAAGGCAACGAAAAAGCCGATGAGCTAGCTAGGCAAGGATCATCGGCATCTTATCTTGGTCCAGAGCCAGTACTGGGAATACCCAAATGTATGGCCCGTAGTGCACTAAAACTCTGGATCAGGAAAAAGCAGAATGTCCACTGGAGAAACCGACACGGGCACAGGCACAGCAAGGCTTTTATCCAAGGACCTAGCTCCAAAACCGCAAAAGAACTGCTAATGCTTAGCAGGAATAAATTGCGGATTACAACAGTCCTCTTGACAGGACATATGGCTGTCAAGTGTTACCTGAACAAGCTCAATCTGTATCAAGGAAGTCTTTGCTGCAGACTTTGCGCTAAAGATCCTGAAACAGCGGAGCACATAATATGTCACTGCGAGGCTCTGGATCGCAAGCGACACTTTTTATTTGAGAAAGCTAGGCTAGAACCGGAGGAACTATGCTCTCATCCTATCAAGGACCTGCATAAGTTAGTGCAGGGCACAGGGATAGGAGAATGGGTGCAGATATAGAAAGGGGACAAACACAATAGGCCTCACAGGTCGCAGTGTTTCCGGCAGAGGACGGCCCCTTATTGTGGAAAAAAAAATCCCTTTGATCTGGTCCCGCTATCGTAGGATTTAGGTATTTGGTGAGGTTATCTCCTCTTGGTCCGGGAGGTTAAGCCACATAGACAGTAGAGAGTGCATGGTATGAAGGACAGGGTAGCCTCATCCGGCATTGTTTTGTGCAACGGTGCAACTGCACAAAATTTTTGTGCTCTTGATGCAATTCCCCGGCCACGACACTACAGCCAAGCACAAGACAGTGAGATGCTCTTTAGACCCAGCGAAAGTGCCAGAGGGGATTCCCCCTAGCACCTGATTTGGACCTACCAACGACAAGGTCTTGCATCACCTAGAGGAAGTACACTCTTGGAAACTTTCAAAAGTTTTTCAGACTTGTTAGCAGTCATCAGAGCCATAAAACATGTCGTGAAGGTCTGGAATCTTCTTGACTTAAATTATGGTACAGTCGACACTCGATAATTTGACACTCGTTAATTTGAATATCTCGATATATTGAAGTCCTTTAAGAAAATACTCGACAAATTGAAAAAAATTAATATAATTTTCCCTTGATAATTTGAATGAATTCTGGCTTGCCGACATTCTATAATTTGAAGTGGAGCTTCCTTACTCTCTATAATTTGAACTCGACATTTTATAATTTGAAGTAAGAAATCCCATATTTTGAAGTCCGTGATTATGTATTTGCCTATTTGCCATTTGTTTAGTCAATAATATAGACATTGCGTCGGTATTGTTTTCCTGTACAGACCTGTCGTTAGTTTACATCGATAACTCTTGTTTATTTGAATTTATCCCTATTTCCTCTTGATTATTTCAACTTCTATTATTTTGAACTCTCTTTATATTGAATTTCTTTCCTGGTCCCTTGAGTTTTCAAATTATCGAGAGTCGACTGTAATTAGCTTGGGGCGCAGCTTTTTTTAACTTGAAATCACTTATAACAAAACAATCAATATATAGAAGCCTCCCCAAACATAAAATTATAAAAATTTCTTTGCGAAAATGTATCATCCTCTTTTTTCCGACTTTACAATAACTGAAATCAGTTACATGAAAATGTGTTTTGCTTTACATTCTAAACACTCTTCTTGTGTAGGTATGAAATTAACCTAGTAGATACTGTAATTTAGACATCAATACCGTACCGAGAAAAAACAAAATAAACAAAAATGAACCAACAAACCAAACCAAATCAAAACAAACCTAACCAAAGCAATCAAAATACGCTGTAAGCTAAAATGCGTCTGTTTACTAATTCCAATTGCCGAGTACTTTTCAAATCTTGCTATATTTTACAATATTTTATCAATAAATGAAAATGGTAGACCTCCGCAAGAGGTTTTTTGCGTGTCTCTGTTTAGAAAAATTTCTAGAATGAAAAACAGAAATGTGTTTTCATGTAACTGGTTTCAGCTATTCTAAAGTTGAAAAAAACTGAAAATTATGCATTTTGCAGAAAAATGTTGTGACATACTATTCAAAAGGCTTCCAAATACTAAATAAACAAATATTTCTACATAACAGATTTCAAGTATTCTAAAGTTGAAAAACTCGAAAAGGCCGCATTTCCGCAGAAAATTTTTTGTGACATACATTCGAAAAGGCTTCCAAATACTAAATAAATAAATACAAAAGTTCTTCCGTAACTGATTGCAAGTAAACGAAACTTGAGTCTTAGCTTGACTTGGTAGTTAATTTAGTTATGTCTGAGTGCAGCTTCAGGCCTGAAGCCAAGCATGTTGCGCAATATGCAGTTTAGTAGTTTAGTTGCTTAAATAATTATCCTTAAAAACTCAGTTTAGATTAATCCCTTTATTAACTTGTATATAATATAACTTATAGCAGCTTAAAGTAATAGCAAAGTAAATAACCTTACGACCAACATTCCCCCAATAGATATATTAACATTTAGCATAATTTAGCACATTTAATTACTAACATTATTTTGTGTTTGTTGTAGAAGAACCTTCCGTAGACAATTCCTCCTAATCCCGAAGATAGCAACGCTCCATCGTCAGATGTTGAATCCATGGATGGGTCGGATACCACAGGTCTGAAAACTGGTCAAAAGATCTTTAAATCTGGAAAGTACATCACGTATTACGGGGCTGATTATGGTTAGTTTTTTATGTCGCTAAAATTTAAGCTGGATTTGTAAACTAGACGGTTCGAGTTGAGTTGAGGTTGAATGTTTTGATTGTGACGAAATGAATGAAGGCATTTTAAAGCATATCTAAGTTTGTTTGGCGTTTATGTTCTATGCAGTCAATTAATAGGTGACTGAGCATGCGAAGAACCAGAAAAGGAAAATTGTCCAGATAATTATTGTCTAGATCAGGGGTGGCCAACTTTTCTGTATACAGGGTCCGGCAATAGTACGTCGGGAATTTTGTTTAAGTGCACGAGGATGTATTTCAGGAAAATATTCTTCTTCTATAGGGTGGCTCAAAATAGGTTGAGTGGATCGGGATGCTTTTTTTTAAACGGAACACCCTGTATATTATTTTATTTTTGGCACCGTTTTAGATCACTTTACATAATCCTATAAGGTATGAATAAATATATTTCGGTAATTTCAGTGATATTAATAAATAAATAAAACAAAAAAAAATATTAAAAATACAAGAACTGCTCTGAAATCAAAACTATATACTATGCTTTACTTAGATGGTCTATACTTACTTTGCTATAAATACCGTAATCTTAAATCATACAGGGTTTTCAAAATTCTACGCCAAAATTTCTAAAATATGAAATACATTTTCTTCGTTTAAAATTACTCCAAAAAAACTCCAAAAAATTCACGTCTATAGGGGAATTAAAAGAATATGGATACTTATATTAATAACATTTGCTGGGATATATTTTTCGGTATTTCTAAATATCTTCTTCAAATTTTCTGGCTTGTAAGATTAAGTAAGTTTGTAAAATTTTAATTTTATTTTGTTATGACTTTTGATCCATATGGAATATCTTAATTTTTTTTAATTAATTCATTTTAAATATTCCCAAGGAAGAATCTCAGGAATTTTTCAAATCTTATCTCCAAATCTTCAGTTACTTTTTGGATTTCGGCCGCGATCGACCCAAATTGGCCTCACGATCGACCGGTCGATCGCGATCGATTTGTTGGCCACCCTTGGTCTAGATAATGAACAAGAACTTTGTATGTGTTACTTTTTTATTGTCTGCCTGTGTTGCGTTTTTTATCTATGATCCCACATTTGATTCTTTAGTCCAGCTACTTTACTAGTTCAATTTTCGATTAATGTCTTAAGTTTTTCAAGTCGTAAGAAAAAGATTACACTGACAAATTGAACACTATACAGGGTGTCCCAGAAATAAGTGTAAAGAAACATATTTTCTCTTTATCGTTTTTCAAACAAGTCCAAAATAACAGAGTTATTTTACTAAAAAAATGATTTTTTGATAAAATTTTGAGAACCACTAGATCTTTTCTGGATTTAATTTCTTGTAAATTTAATCTAATACCTATATTGCCATATTATCAAGAAATTATGCTTTTTAACAAAAAACTAAAGAAATTTCCAAAAAAAATTTTAAAAAAAATTCGAATTTTCAAAAATATTCACAACCTCATAGGCGTGTTTCTGAGGTTGAACTATACTACCAGTTAAAATACTTGCACTTATTTCTGGGACACCCTGTATAAACGTAATAAAAAAAATCATTATTGAACCTCAACGGCAAGTGACCTGAATATCAATTTCTGAGTTTATAAATCCAACATTATTGGAAATAGGGACGTATGATACATTCAATAGGATTTACAGGGTGTTTCAAAAAGCATGTGCCACATCTCGTAGCGAGATTCACCATGTAAAAATAAGATTTATTTTGTATATCAACATAAGTCCGATTCTGCTTCATTTATTTTCAATTTATTATAATTTTAATTGCTATTAGTCTTGGATTAAGGCAAATTAATAAAATTGTGTTTATCATCAAATCGACAAAATATCAAGAAACAATTTTAAAGCGGCATTAACAGCACACCCATTGTGCTCACAAAAAAATATAAGAATAAAGAGAAAATTAAAAAAAAAAAAAAAAAATGTTTTATTCTTTTTAACTCCCTGCTGGTAAGTCGTGTTCGACTTCTAGTATTCAAATTATGTCTCAGTTAGCAGTAAAACTTTTTACCTCAAAATTTCATTTGATACGCTAAGCCAATTGGAACATTAATAAGTACATTGAAAAAAGAAAATACTTAAGACTTTGGACACCCTTAAAGCTTGAAAACAAAGCAGAAAATCCGACCTTCGTGGTACCGTAAAAATACATCTATTTTACGATGAAGAACTTCCTCCCACCCAAGAGATGGACACACTCTTTTTTGAAACACAACCCCCTTTATCATGTATATAATGCATTCGAATGATGTTATGTATCCATTCTCTAACATTCTATACTCAAAAAGATCGATATTTCAACATTATAGTGTAGAAAACGAAAATAACAGGGTTTTCAAAGATATTTCGTGCCATACTTACTGGCTCACACAGAATCTGGCTTACTTATTGGAGGTAGTAAAAAAAAATAAAAAAAAAAAAAAAAAAAAAAAAAAAAAAAAAAAAAGAAATAAAAAATAACAAAAATCAAAAAAAAAAAAAAAAAAAAAAAAAAAAAAAAAAAAAAAAAAAAAATTAATTTTAATTTTGAAATATTTCAGCCTGATCATGGGACATTACCCACATCGATACGCCTACTATGAATTTATATATAAATATACAAACACGATCCCTCAACCTTTCCAAGCATCTTGATGAACACATGTTTTCTTCATCCCATCTACCAACCACATCCGAGCTCACACCATCTCGCGCGTCCCATCCCATCACCCCACCCGTATTTCATCTCGCTGGTTATTATCTTTTTTATTATTCATATCCAGGTGGCAGCGTTACAATATCATTAATATGACTTATTACTGTCCTGTGACTAATTAAACAGTATTGATAGAACAGAGACTACTGGTATCCAAAGAAAGTATATCGATCATTCTAGGGCGTATCATCTTCCGCACCTAACTGGCAACGTTTCTAAAATATAGCCATGCATACAACTATCATAAATCTACTTGGCAATTTTTTTTCTCAGTATACTATTGGTCCATCCCGTACTACACGATCTTATCCTTAGCTTAATGTTTGTGTTCTTAAATAATCCATTGTTCTAGGGACCCATTAATTACTTGACTCGGCTGTTCTTGAGCCGAATTTACCCCTTCGGTGAGGGTCCGACGATACTCCCATCCGACAGAATTTGCTATGGCGGACCCTGCTCGGAAATCACCACATCGCCGAGCCGACCCGACGGCCCGACGACAAAACAATGACTCCCGCTACGTACATTGTTATTGTCTAGCAACCCTCTAGGACCCGTCCTTTTTGCCGCCCATCGCAGCGTTTGCCTCTGCGAGATGGCTCACGCAGGTATTTCCAAACACGAAAAGACGGGTATTGACAACTCTTTAACTCATTAAAGGATATCGCACAACTTGGCCCACTTATATTTTACTAAGACTCGGCCGACGAAAAGGACAATCCCGGGTATTTACAATGGTCCGCTGAGTCGGTGGGCTGGTGTGTTGCGGGGGCGCGTTCAGATAAGCCGGCCCGTTACAGGATACTGAGAATTATAGACAATTTATAGCTACCTATACATTCGCCGACGCACAATTTTCAACTAATAGGGAAAATCTCCGGGACAATTTCATACTTCAATATTTGATTGTTGTTCTTGGTCTATTAATAATACCATCCTCTCTCTTCT